>NW_021703781.1:9079241-9307560 GCF_005190385.1 Monodon monoceros | reverse complement strand
GGCTCACGGGCCTAGCTGCTCTGCGGCATGTGGGATCTTCCCGGACCGGGGCACGAACCCGTGCCCCCTGCATCGGCAGGTGGACTCTCAACCACTGCGCCACCAGGGAAGCCCAACGTTTTTGTTTTTAATTAGTCAGTGCGAATATTTTCTCCCACCTTGCAGGATTTTATGAGATGAAGCACTAACGTATGTAAACCTCCACCAGGTCAGTAGGCTACATAAAGTATGCAGACATTGAGACTTCCCTGGTGGTCCCGTGGTTAAGAATCCACCTTCCAATGCAGGGGACAGCGGTTCGATACCTATTCAGAGAACTAGATCCCACATGCATGCTACAACTAGGAGTTTGCATGCTGCAGCTAAGGAGCTGGAGAGCCATGACTAGGGAGCCTGCCTGCTGCAACTAATGCCCAGGGCAACCAAAAACAAGTATGCAGACATTGTTACAGTCCTGTGAAGCCTTCTGGAGACTAGGAGGATAGAACACGTTTCATAACAGTATAACATTTCATAGTGTCGTGAACCATATACCTAAGCTTTAGGTAGCGCTCAGGGCAGTTTGCTCTTGAGCTATAAATTGAGTGTTTTCTTTGAATTCTACTTGAATTCGTCTTGGTTGGTGAAGTTCTTGCCTGCCACCATCGACTATGGGAATGTTTAGGACACACATTAGGATTGTTAACTGCTCAAATCCACAGCGCTGTGTGCATCTCAGACTTTCCAGCACTTGGGTGAAAATGCAGATTCTGATTTGGCAGCTGTGGGGTGGGGACCTGAGCTCTGCACTGCAAAGCAGCTCCCAGGTGATGTCCATGCTTGGAGTCACTCCTACCAGCCAGACCGCTTAGCAGGGCTCCTCAACTACCTCCGCACCGCAGATACTTGGGTCTGGAGCATTGCAGTAGCGCGGGGTGGTCCTGTGCATTGTGGGAGGTTCAGCAGCATCCCTGGCTGCTTTGCCCTGGATGTCGGTAACTCCCACCCTCCAGCTGCGTTACCCCAAACACCTCCAGACATTGGCAGATGCCCCCAAATCGGCGGGTGGAGGACCCTGTAGGATGCTATGGACAAGGTGCATGCACCTCGGAGCAAGCTGGTAGGGATCCTGGAGGTCAGGGTGCAGTTGGGGAAACTGAGGCTAGGCTGTGCTGGCAGTGCCTGTGGCCCCCTGAGGCTGGATGGAAACCTCCCGTCCCTCCCGGAGCGCCGCGCCCTCGTGTGCCGCCCCCCATGCACTGTGTCCTCACTTGCAGCACGGCTGCCAGAAGTGCCCCTGGTGCCCTCAACGCTCGAGTGCTGTGTGGCTGCTCTGATGTAGCCCTGGGGTCCCTGCCGCCTGCCTGGGGGTCCCGCACACCGCCCTGCTGCACCCAGCTCTGAGAGCCTGTGGCCTACTCGCCCCCCCACCTGACAGCTCTTGTCTGAGGTGGCCGCAGGCTACCCATCAGAAGGAGGCCGTCCATGTCAAGGAGCAGTTGGTGGCCATCAGAGCTGGGTGGGGGTGGGCGCTTGAGTTCATTTGTGTGTGTGGTGTAGGATTGTGGTCCATATTGCTTCTTTTGCATGTAGCTGCCTGGTTTTCCAAACACCATTTATTGAACAGACTGTCCTTTCCTCATTGTATATTCTTGGCTGGTTTGTCATAAATTAATTGTCCATACACGTATGGGTTTATTTCTGGGCTCTATTCTGTGTCTGTTTTTATGCCAGTACCATACTGTTTTGGTTACTGTAGCTTGGCAATATAGTTTAAAATTACAGAATGGGAGAAGATATTTGCAAACAATGCAACTGACAAGGGGTTAATATCCAAAATATATAAATAGCTCATACACTCAATATAGAAAAAACAGACAACCCAATAGAAAAATGTGAAGAAGACATAAATAGACATTTTTCTAAAGAAGACATCCAGATGGCCAATAGGCACATGAAAAGATGCTCAACCTCGCTAATTATTAGAGAAATGCAAATCAAAACTACAATGAGGTACCACCTCACACTGGTCAGAGTGACCATCATTAAAAAGTCTACAAATAACATGCTGGAGAGGGTGTGGAGAAAAGGTAACCCTCCTACATGGTTGGTGGGAATGTAAATTGGTGAATCCACTATGGAAAACAGTATGGAGGGTCCTTCAAAAATTAAAAATAGAGTCACAGTATGATCCAGCAATTTCACTCTTGGGCGTATATCCAGAAAAAAATGAAAACTCTAATTTGAAAAGATACATGCACCCTAATGTTCACCACAGTACTCTTTCCAATAGCCAAGGTGTGGAAACAACCCAAGCGCCCATAAACAGATGACTGGCTTGATATATATTTTACACACACACACACACACACACACACACACACAATGGAATATTAGCCATAAAAACGACACACACACACACACACACACACACACACACACAATGGAATATTAGCCATAAAAACGATTGAAATATTGCCATTTGCCCCAACATGCATGGACCTCGAGAATATTATACTGAGTGAAGTAAGTCAGAGAATGACAAATACGATTTGATATCACTTATGTTTGGAATCTAAAATAATACAAATGAATCTTATTCACAGACATAGAAAACATGGTTACTGAAGGGGAGATGGAGGGAGGGACAAATTGGGAGTATGGGATTAACAGATACAAACTACATAAAATAGATAAGCAACAAGGATTTCTTAGTACAATACAGTACCTTTGAATCATAAATAATTCCACAGGGGGCAGACAGCCAATTCTGGGTTTTCAGTTGTTTGTTTGTTCTGAAACAGCAAGTAAAACATTGACTAGATTAAACTGCTTTTGCCTCCTTAGATTTTTGATCAATCAAATTGAAACAGCACCAGCTTAAACTGGTTTTGTCTCCTTAAATAGGTTGTTGATTATTCAAACCTTGAGGCATTTTACAGAAACAACACTGCGCGTGTGCAAACTGGGAACCCATATCTCCAGGATGACCCTGGAACTAAGAATCTCGGTCTGCAGAACTCAAGGAATAGAAATGTTGCCACCTGAGCCCCTTAATTGAGAAGCCATTCAATAAGGAAAATCTGGCTTCCAGCAGCAGGAGTAGCTTATATGGACTGATTCAAGACTAGCCAATGAGCTTACAACTTCGAAATTCCCCTAACCCTTTACAAATTGCCCCAGACTCGGGATCAGGGAGACAAATTTGAGAGCCTTGCAGGTTAACCTCGCAGTAAAGCTCTTCTTTTCCAAAAGCCAGTGCCATAGTGTTGGCTTCTACGTGTGTCCAGTAGGGAGCCCTTGCTAGGTAACAATTTGGGTAACACAGAGTTTTCTACAGTGCCTGAGGCACTTTAGCTCCTGGTAGAGCATGTACACGCTCTTGCCACCATCCTTGACTGGTTATCTAGACCAAATTTGTCTAGAGGGTCAGCTGTGGAGTTCCTGCTTCCCAGCCATGGCTCTTCAGGCTCCTCAGCACTACTTTATTTTTTTAGAAAAGAAACGGCTCCTGGACCAGACGCCTTTTGGGTGAGTAACGTTGTTAAAATGCTCCTGTGCCTAAATTGTCTAATAACCTCATGAGGATTGTGGGTTAGAGTCTTACCCTGGGGAGATTTTTGTCAAGTTAGAGTTCTCAGACTAGGGTTAGAGTCCCAAGGCTAGGACTGGGGATGGAGTCCCACCGTAGGGAGACAAGATAAAAGGTTACAGCCAGTGAGGTTCTCTAAAGATTGGGTTAGAGTCTTGAAGCCTGGGTTGAAGTCCTAGCATCTTGGATTTCTTTGTCCATGTTTTTCTGTGTCTAACTGTTATATTTGTTAGGATTAGTTCATAGAGGTTTGTTCTTGGATGATTGTAGCAAAACTTTATTAAACCTGATATCAGTGAGGGTCCTCTGACTCAGGAGATTAATTACACTGCTCCCTGACTAGAAATGTTGCCTGAAGGAAGTGTCAGGGTGTTTCACCTGGGCCTAATGTAATTTCCTGGCGGTATTGATACAGGTGTGCATCCTTTTTTTTTTTTTTTTTTTTTTTTGCGGTACGCTGGCCTCTCAGTGCTGTGGCCTCTCCCGTTGTGGAGCACAGGCTCCGGACGCGCAGGCTCAGCGGCCATGGCTCACGGGCCCAGCTGCTGCGCGGCATGTGGGATCTTTCCGGACCAGGGCACGAACCCACGTCCCCTGCATTGGCAGGCGGACTCTCAACCACTGCGCCACTAGGGAAGCCCCCAGGTGTGCATCCTTAATAGAACCAGCCCTGATTACCTCATTGGGGTGAGAGGAGAAAGGAGAAAGGAAGGAGTGTAAAGCAGGAAAATTCTCCACCCCAGAACATACCCCATGCCTGGGTTAAAGGAATTTTATACATTTTGGGGTTTTCCTCACTGAGAGTTTTAATCTTCTTTTGTATGAGCCAAACTAACAGGGAGTTAGCATTGAATTGCTCTTAAGTGTGTGTGTGTGTAACAGATTTACCAGGAGGAAGAAATCGGTGGTGGTGCTAGAGGCCATGGGCCATATGGAGGCCTTGGGATGAATAGTTCTACATGGAAGTTGCCCAGACATCTAGATTAACTTGTCTGTGATCTCTGCTGGGGAGATAAAATGTTTTAGTCATCTACCAGGAAGATTATACCTGTACATGCTCAGAGAGGAAGTGAGGGCTTCGGTATTTCACCCTGTATATTCTTGAATTCCTCTTCAAATTCAGCTCAGATGTGTCTAAAACAGGCTCCTCACTTGCATTTCTTCAAGGTGGTACAGTCACCTCTTCTACCCTCCTCCTCATCCAGTAAACTTTTCAAGGTGATGTGCGACACAGAGCCTGGACTTTCATAGGCTTCTCTGTAATAGGCAAGCCTGCCTTCAGCACATGGGGTGGGGGCAATTCTTAGGAACCTCTGACCAGATTGGCTACAGCCTTGGACAGATTCCTTGGTTAGCTGGGTAGCATGTGTGACTTTCAGGCTACAGTGCTTGACAATCATCTCTAATGGAAAGCTACGCAGTGTTCCCTAAGTGAACCCTCACATCCAAACTGGTCATCACTGAGACTGTCCATCTTCTGCAGTGGCTTCTCCAGGGAATTCTTACAGCCAAATCGTGGATAGTTGCTACTGCATTTGCTTGCTTCTTTCCAGAAACGAAACTAGGAGACGGAATTGGTTCCTAAATCCTAAGACTCTTGCTTTCTCACGCCTCTTGAGGTTGTATGATTTCCCTTTGCTTTTTTGGGGGGGGGAGCTGAGGGAAAGATATTTTCTAGAGATTAGCAATCCATAGACTGTTTTCAGTTCTTGGGTTTTAAACCTGGGATACTAACTAAGCCTTTGACTTAGGAGTTACTTGCTTTCATGTTTTCTCTCCCCCATCTCTCTCCCCATTCTCAGAGGGGCAGGCTGACCCCTCAGAACCGGCACTAAGGTGGAGACTAGTTGAGGGGGGCAAGCTTCTAGTGTGCCCAGGTGCTTCCTATAAAGGAAAGTGTATTCTGAGCCAACAATTGACAAACCACGGTTCTTTCATTTTTCATGAACTCAAGGATTTTCCAGGTGCAGCCAACATTGCTGCATCACACAGCCCTGAGTTTCTGATGAGACTGCTGTTGACATTGGGCCCAATCCACGAAGCCTGGGAAGAGGTGGCAGGCATTTGCTAAAGGCACTTGTTCCAGGCTCTTCCGTGCTCTTGTTGGCTGAGAAGTAAACTATTGTGAGCGCTCACTGGAGGGAATCCAGTCAGCCAACTGCAGAGTGCTGACTTCACTAAGGAGGATAGACTCCCAGATGGAGAACTCTTGGCTGTCCTCCCATCAGCTCTGCCTTGCACTGTGATCATCGGCTTTCCTCAGATCAAGAGTCGTCAGGAACAAGGAGTGGGCTCACAACGTTTGACCTCGACTTGGCTTTTCTAGGTTATTTTGTACCCTGTTCGGCAGCTACAGCGGAGGCCCTCAGAAAAAGCCTGTCTTGCCTGCAGCAAAGCCTCATGATCGCCACAATATGTGGCTCCTTTGGTGCCTGCTGCGGTTCCCCAGCTGTATGAAGGGGGAATCTCTGCGAGCCCTGCAGAGGCTTCCGCCAGCAGTGCTCCTAGAGCCACAGGTCTAGCCCTAGCCCCTTCCTTACCAGCTAGTCAGAAGGGATTGGTCTCCTCTCCCCGTACCTGCCAGGGTACTCAATTCAGCCCAGGGGGTACTCTGCTTCAGGCAGGGCAGTATCTGCTGAGAACAGGTTCCCGAAGGTCTAGATGACCAAAGTCCCCCCAGGGGATTTATATGTGTGAACTCCCCATTTTCTATCCCTGATCTATGTAAGTGAGAAAAAAACATATTTAAAGTACAGCTTTCTGTATGTGACTGAATGTCCTATTCTCTTCTTGGGGCAAGATCTACTAACAAAATTAAATGAATTTTATCAGAAGAAGTAGGCATTAAAATATTCCCAGATCGGGCTTCCCTGGTGGTGCAGTGGTTGAGAGTCCGCCTGCCAATGCAGGGGACACGGGTTCGTGCCCTGGTCCGGGAAGATCCCACATGCCATGGAGCGGCTGGGCCCGTGAGCCATGGCCGCTGAGCCTGCGCGTCCGGAGTCTGTGCTCTGCAACGGGAGAGACCACAGCAGTGAGAGGCCCGCGTACCGCCAAAAAAAAGAAATCCCAGATCAAGCCTATTCCCTCCAAGCTGCGCTTTTACAATTGGGAGGCAAGCCTCAGCCAGAAGTCCCTGAAGAAATTCTACAAAAGGTAAGAGTGGATATTTGCACTGATGTAGGCCAGGAAGAGCCAAGACAGCTAACCCAGTAGTAGAACTCCATCCATGCATCAAGGCTCCCAATTTAAAACAATGCCCCTTAAAGAGGCTTGTGAAGGAAGGTATAAAGCTGCTGATAACCACCGTTCTCAAGTGCCAATTAATCAGACCTTGCCAGTCCCCATATAACACTCCAGTCCTGCTGGTACAAATACTGGGGACCAGAGATTATTGTTCTGTACAGGATTTGAGAGCCATTAACCAAATTGTAGAGGATATACATGCAGTGGTGTATACTTACACTTCGCTTACAACTTTATTTAGAGACTTTTGCTGGTTTACAGTTCGGGACTTAAGATGCTGTTTACTACATACCCCTAAGTACTGAGTCCCACAAATTGTTTGCCTTTAAATGGTGCTACTGAAACACTAATATAAAACAACAATATTGTTGAATGGTACTTCCACAAGGATTTAAGAGTGTCCCCACCATCTTCGGGGAGCCCTTAGCCAAGGACTTAAGGGATTTCCAATTAAATGAGGGAGTCTTACTGTGATATACTAATTGCTCGTAAAACTAAGGAAGCTGTAGGAAAAAATACAATCCTCACGTTAAGCTTTCTGGCAGACCAGGGATGTAAAATCTCCAAGGGAGAAGTGTAAATTTCTCAACGAACTGTAAAATATCTAGGGCTTGAGTTAGCAAAAGGATGAAGAAACGTATTGCTGGATCAAAGGAAGTATTAGCTTGGGCTACTGTACACACCACCAGAAGGCAATTGAGAGGATTCTTAGGAATGGCTGGATTTTGTCATATTTCGATTCCTAACTTTGGACTCGTGGCCAGACGTCTATATGAGGCTCTTAAAGGAAATGACATTGAGCCATTAAGCTGGGCTGCAGCTTGCCATAAGGTGTTCCGTACCATACGAATAATTGAAGAAGTCTATTCTCATACATCTGACCTGACTGATCAGCCTTTAGAATATACAGTTAAGGACACGTTTATGGATGGGAGCAGCTTCATGGACCACAGACTTTGAAAGGCTGGGTATGCAGTAGCAACTCATCAGGAAGTCCTGGAAGCAGAAATACATCTGCCCAGAAGATGTACTCTTATAGCCCTTATAAGATCCCTTAAACAGGATCAATACCTGTTTAAGCCCCAGTATTCTGAAATAGATCTAGGGAGAGCAGACAAATAGGGATATCATGCTGACTCTTGAGACTTTGATCAGTACCAAACGATCAAAGAAGGCCGGATTTATAATGAACAGAGAGACTTGTGCTTACATCCAAGCATTTAGTGGAAAAAATAATTACCTACGTCAAGGAACCCATTAATGGGAGGGATGCAACCTGCCACTGGCTACAAATGTTTATAGTTGGTTCACAAATGCAAAGGACCATCCAAAAGGTAACACAAAACTGATCTGTTCAGAAACAATCCTAAAACCGGGTCAACCCCAATAATAAAAGGGGTGCAAACCTTAGGGACAAAACCAGGAGGTGATTAGTAAATAGCATTTACTGTTACGCTAAGAGCTGTGGGAAATTACAGATATTTGCTGGTAATTGTGGACAACTTCAAAGGATGGGTCGAAACCTTTCCATGCTGAACAGAGAAGCTTCTGAGGTAACAGTCCGTACTAAAAGAAATTATCCCTCATTTGGGGTTGCCTCCTTCAGTTCAAAGTGACAACCGAGGAGCTTTCATAACCAAGGTAACTTGGTGTCTGGGGCCCTCGGAATACAATGGAAGTTATATGCTTCATGGAGACCTTGGGCTGTGGGAAAGACTGAAATAAATTATACCGTGAAGTCAATCACCAAAATATGTCAAGAAACCAACTAAACTAGGGATGTCTTACTAGTTGCCCTGCTTAGATTAAGAGTAGCCCCTAGAAGCAAGCTCCAGTTGAACCCTTATGGAATGTTATATAGGAGACCCTTAAGACTAAGTATTATTGCCAATTGAATCACTAAAAATGTTTACAATAAAATGTTTTCATGGATTCCTAAAGTAATAAGGTCTGTTTTGGAAGGACAGTTAAAATTAGGAGTCATAGTTCTAAGTATATTAGGGTTAATCTTTTCATTCACCAAATTTTGTACTTATTGTCTATCTCCTGTATTTAAAAAGCCCTCCCCCATTGGCAAGATGATTGTCTGAGACTTAAGGGTTCAAGGTGGGAATCATGAATATTTACAATTCAATGAAAAGCAATGTCATTTATCTTATTAAAAAATCCACGCACCTAATCAGAAGGAAGAATCTAGCATGATCCTTGCCCTATTTCCCTTGATTTAGGAATGTACCAAAAAATAAAAAAAAAAAGAGTTGAAGTAGCACATAAAACATTCACCAGCTTTAACTGGATTTGCCTCCATAAATAGGGTTTTGAATAATCAAACCTTGAATTATATTAGAGACAGCACTGCACATGTGCATGACAGGAACCCATGTCTACAGGATGACCCCAGAACCATGAATTCTACGCAAGTTAGTCTATGGACTGAAAGAATAAAAGTGTTGCCATGGGAGCGTTAAGATGTGCAAAGGCCTTCAATAAGGAAAATCTATGTTCTAGCAGCGTGAGTAGCTTATATGGACTGATGTAAGAATAGCCAGTCAGCTTCCAAGTTTGAAATTCCCCTAACCCTTAAAAGTTCTCCACGAACCCTGGATCAGGGAGACAGATTTGGGAGGCTTGCCTCCTGTCTCCCTACCAGTTGACCTCACATTAAACTTTTCATTTTTCAAGGAATTTAACTATACTCGATTTACAGTATTGTGTTAGTTTCAGGTGTACAGCTTCAGATTCTTTTCCATTATGGTTTATTACAAGATATTGAGTATAGTTCCCTGTGCTATACAGTAACTTCTTGTTGTTTATTTTATATGTAATAGTGTGCATCTTTAATCCCATACTCCTAATTTATCCCTCTCCCCGCCCCCTGCTTTCTCCTTTACT
The DNA here is from genome assembly GCF_005190385.1 of Monodon monoceros. NCBI lineage: Eukaryota > Metazoa > Chordata > Mammalia > Artiodactyla > Monodontidae > Monodon > Monodon monoceros. Next base: position 9,297,851 of record NW_021703781.1, on the reverse strand, counting down.
AGCCATACGTTTTCTATGCTGTGAGTCTGTTTCTGTTTTGTAAATAAGTTCATTTGTATTATTTTTTTAGTTTCCACATGTAAGTGGTATATGATACTGGTCTTCCTGTGTGACTTATTTCACTTAATATAATAATCTCTGGGTCCATCCATGTTGCTGCAAATGGCAATATTTCATTCTTTTTATGGCTGAGTAATATTCCATTATATATATATATATCCCATATTTATTCATCTGTCAGTGGACATTTAGGTTGCTTCCATGTCTTGGTTATTGTGAGCACTGCTGCTGTGAACATAGCGTGAATGTATCTTTTCTAATTAGAGTTTTCATCTTTTCCAGATACATGCCCAGCATTGGGATTGCTGGATCATATGGTAACTCTATTGTTAGTTTTTTAAGGAACATCAGACTGTTCTCTGTAGCGGCTGCACCAATTTACATTCCCACCAACAGTGCAAGAGGGTTCCATTTTCTCCACACCCTCTCCAGCATTTATTGTTTGTAGATTTTTTGATGATAGCCATTCTGACTGGTGTGAGATGATACATCATTGTAGTTTTGATTTGCATTTCTCTAATGATTAATGATGTTGAGCATTCTTTCATGTGTTTGTTGGCAATCTGTATATCTTCTTTGGAGAAATGTTTGTTTAGGTCTTCTGCCTATTTTTGGATTGGGTTGTTTGTTTTTTTGATATTGAGCTGCATGAGTTCCTTGTATGTTTTGGAGATTAATCCATTGTCAGTTGCTTCATTTGCAAATATTTTCTCCCATACTGAGGGTTGTCTTTTCGTCTTGTTTATGGTTTCCTTTGCTGTGCAAAAGCTTTGAAGTTTCATTCGGTCCCATTTGTTTATTTTTGTTTTTATTTCCATTTCTCTAGGAGGTGGGTCAAAAAGGATCTTGCTGTGATTTATGTCATAGAGTGTTCTGCCTATGTTTTCCTCTAAGAGTTTGATGGTGTCTGTCTTACATTTAGGTCTTTAATCCATTTTGAGTTTATTTTTGTGTATGGTGTTAGGGAATGTTCTAATTTCATTCTTTTATATGTAGCTGTCCAGTTTTCCCAGCACCACTTATTGAAGAGGCTGTCTTTTTTCCACTGTATATTCTTGCCACCTTTATCAAAGATAAGGTGACCATATGTGCGTGGGTTTATCTCTGGGCTTTCTGTCCTGTTCCATTGATCTATATTTCTGTTTTTGTGTCAATACCACACTGTCTTGATGACTGTAGCTTTGTAGTATACTCTGAAGTCAGGGAGCCTGATTCCTCCAGCTCTGTTTTTCTTTCTCAAGATTGCTTTGGCTATTTGGGGTCTTCTGTGTTTCCATACAAATTGTGACATTTTTTGCTCTAGTTCTGTGAAAACTGCCAGTGGTAGTTTGATAGGGTTTGCATTGAATCTGTAGATTGCTCTGGGTAGTAGAGTCATTTTCACAGTGTTGATTCTTCCAATCCAAGAACATGGTATATCTCTCCATCTGTTTGTATCATCTTTAATTTCTTTCATCAGTGTCTTTTAATTTTCTGCATACAGGTCTTTTGTCTCCTTAGGTAGGTTTATTCCTAGATATTTTATTCTTTTTGTTGCAGTGGTAAATGAGAGTGTTTTCTTAATTTCATTTTCAGATTTTTCGTCATTAGTGTATAGGAATGTAGGAAATTTCTATGCATTAATTTTGTATCCTGCTACTTTACCAGATTCATTGATTAGCTCTAGTAGTTTTCTGGTAGCATTTTTAGGAATCTCTATGTATAGTATCATGTCATCTGCAAACAGTGACAGCTTTACTTCTTCTTTTCCAATTTGGATTTCTTTTATTTCTTTTTCTTCTCTGATTGCTGTGGCTAAAACTTGCAAAACTATGTTGAATAATAGTGGTGAGAGTGGGCAACCTTGTGTTGTTCCTGATCTTAGTGGAAATGGCTTCAGTTTTTCACCATGGAGGATGATGTTGGCTGTGGGTTTGTCATATATGGCCTTTATTATGTTGAGGAAAGTTCCCTCTATGCCTACTTTCAGGAGGGTTTTTATCATAAATGGTGTTGAATGTTGTTGAAAGCTTTTTCTGCACCTACTGAGATGATCCTATGGTTTTTCTCCATCAATTTGTTAATATGTTTTATCACGTGGATTTGTGTCTATTGAAGAATCTTGGCATTCCTGAGATAAACCCCACTTGATCATGGTGTGTGATCCTTTTAATGTGCTGTTGGATTCTGTTTGCTAGTATTTTGTTGAGGATTTTTTCATCTATGTTCATCAGTGATATTGGCCTGTAGTTTTCTTTTTTGTGACATCTTTGTCTGGTTTTGGTATCAGAGTGATGGTGGCCTCATAGAATGAGTTTGGGAGTGTTCCTCCCTCTGCTGTGTTTTGGAAGAGTTTGAGAAGGATAAGTGTTAGTTCCTCTAAATGTTTGATAGAATTCGCCTGTGAAGCCATCTGGTACTGGGCTTTTGTTTGTTGGAAGATAGTTAATCACAATTTCAATTTCAGTGCTTGTGACTGGTCTGTTCATATTTTCTATTTCTTACTGGTTAAGTCTCGGAAGGTTGTGCATTTCTAAGAATTTTTCCATTTCTTCCAGGTTGTCCATTTTATTGGCATATAGTTGCTTGTAGTAATCTCTCATGATCCTTTGTATTTCTGCAGTGTCAGTTGTTACTTCTGCTTTTTCATTTCTAATTCTATTAATTTGAGTCTTCTCCCTTTTTTTCTTGATGTGTCTGGCTAATGGTTTATCAATTTTGTTTAACTTCTCAAAGAACCAGTTTTTAGTTTTATTGATCTTTGCTATCATTTCCTTCATTTCTTTTTCATTTATTTCTGATCTGATCTTTATGATTAGTTTCCTTCTGCTAACTTTGGGGGTTTTTTTGTTCTTCTTTGTCTAATTGCTTTAGGTGTAAGGTTAGGTTGTTTATTTGAGATGTTTCTTGTTTCTTAAGGTAGGATTGTATTGCTGTAAACTTCCCTCTTAGAACTGCTTTTGCTGCATCCCATAGGTTTTAGGTTGTTGTGTTTTCATTGTTATTTGTTTCTAGGTATTTTTTGATTTTCTTTTTGATTTCTTCAGTGATCTGTTGGTTATTAAGTAGTGTGCTGTTTATCCTCCATGTGTTTGTATTTCTTACAGATTTTTTCCTGTAATTGATGTCTAGTCTCATAGTGTTGTGATTGGAAATGGTACTTGATAAGATTTCAGGTTTTTAAAATTTACCAAGCCTTGATTTGTGACCCAAGATATGATCTATCCTGGAGAATATTCCATGAGCACTTGAGAAGAATGTGTATTCTGTTGTTTTTGGATGGAATGTCCTATAAATATCAATTAAGTTCATCTTTTTAAATTTTGGATGATCTGTCCATTGGTGAAAGTGGGGTGTTAAAGTCCCCTACTATGATTGTGTTTCTGTCCTTTTCCCCTTTTATGGCTGTTAGTATTTGCCTTATATATTGAGGTGCTCCTATGTTGGGTGCATAAATACTTATAATTGTTATATCTTCTTCTTGGATCCATCCCTTGATCATTATGTCATGTCCTTCTTTGTCTCTTGTAATAGTGTTTATTTTAAAGTCTATTTTGTCTGATATGAGTATTGCTACTCCAGCTTTCTTTTGATTTCCATTTGCATGGAATATCTTTTTCCATCCCCTCACTTTCAATCTGTATGTGTCCCTAGGTCTCAAGTGGGTCTCTTGTAGACAGCATATATACGGGTCTTGTTTTTGTATCCATTCAGCCGGTCTGTGTCTTTTGGTTGGAGCATTTAATCCATTTACATTTAAGGTAATTATCGATATGTATGTTCCTATTACCATTTTCTTAATTGTCTTGGGTTTATTACTGTAGGTCTTTTCCTTCTCTTGTGTTTCCTGCCTAGAGAAGTTCCTTTAGCATTTGTTGTAAAGCTGGTTTGGTGGTGCTGAATTCTCTTAGCTTTTGCTTGTCTGTAAAGCTTTTAATTTCTCGGTCAAACCTGAATGAAATCCTTGCTGGGTAGAGTAATCTTGGTTGTAGGCTTTTCTCCTTCATCACTTTAAATATGTCCTACCACCCCCTTCTGGCTTGCTGAGTTTCTGCTGAAAGATCAGCTGTTAACCTTATGGGGATTCCCTTATGTGTTATTTGTTGTTTTTCCCTTGCTGCTTTTAATATTTGTTCCTTGTGTTTAATTTTTGATAGTTTCATTAATATATGTCTTGGCATGTTTCTCCTTGGATTTATCCTGTATTGGACTCTCTGTGCTTCCTGGACTTGAATAACTATTTCCTTTCCCATATTAGGGAAGTTTGCAACTATAATCTCTTCAAATATTTTCTCAGTCCCTTTCTTTTTCTCTTCTTCTTCTGGGACCCCTATAATCTGAATGTTGGTGTGTTTAATGTTTTCCCAGAGGTCTCTGTGACTGTCCTAAATTCTTTTCATTCTTTTTTCTTTATTCTGCTCTGCAGTGGTTATTTCCACTATTTTATCTTCCAGGTCACTTATCTGTTCTTCTGCCTCAGTTCTGCTATTGATCCCTTCTAGAGAATTTTTAATTTCATTTATTGTGTTGTTTATGACTGTTTGTTTGCTCTTTAGTTCTTCTAGGTCCTTGTTAAACGTTTCTTGTATTTTCTCCATTCTGTTTCCAAGATGTTGGATAATCTTTACTATCGTTATTCTGAACTCTTTTTCAGGTAGACTGCCTATTTCTTCTTCATTTGTCAGGTCTGGTGGGTTTATGCCTTGGTCCTTCATCTGCTGTGTGTTTCTCTGTCTTCTCATTTTGCTTAACTTACTGTGTTTGGGGTCTCCTTTTCGCAGGCTGCACGTTCATAGTTTCCATTGTTTTTGGTTGGTTCAGTGGGTTGTGTAGGCTTCCTGGTGGCGGGGACTAGTGCCTATGTTCTGGTGGATGAGGCTGGATCTTGTCTTTCTGGTGGGCAGGTCCACGTCTGGTGGTGTGTTTTGGGGTGTCTGGCCTTATTATGATTTTAGGCAGCCTCTGTGCTAATGGATGGGGTTGTGTTCCTGTCTTGCTAGTTGTTTGGCATAGGGTGTCCAGCACTGTAGCTTGCTGGTCGTTGAGTGGAGCTGGGTCTTGGTGTTGAGATGGAGATCTCTGGGAGATTTTCACCGTTTGATATTACGTGGAGCTGAGAGGTCTCTTGTGGACCAGTGTCCTGAAGTTGGCTCTCCCACCTCAGAGGCACAGCCCTGACACCTGGCTGGAGCACCAAGAGCCTGTCCTTCACACGGTTCAGAATAAAAGGGAGAAAAAGAAAGAAAGAAAGAAGAAGATAAAATAAAATAAAGTAAAATAAAATAAAATAAAGTTATTAAAAGAAAAAATTATTAAGAAAAAAACTTTTTAAGTGGTTAAAAAAAGAAAAACAAAACAAAACGGACAGACAGAACCCTAGGACAAATAGTAAAAGCAAAGCTATACAGACAAAATTACAGAAGCAATCACGTACACACAAGAAGAGAAAAAGGGAGATATGTATATATATATCATTGCTCCCAAAGTCCACCTCCTCAATTTGGGATGATTTTTTGTCTATTCAGGTATTTCACAGATGCAGGGTACATCAAGTTGATTGTGGAGATTTAATCTGCTGCTCCTGAGGCTGCTGGGAGAGATTTCCCTTTCTCTTCTTTGTTTGCACAGCTCCAGGTGTTCAGCTTTGGATTTGGACCCGCCTCTGCGTGTAGGTCACCTGAGGGCATCTGTTCGTCTCTCAGACAGGACGGGGTTAAAGGAGCAGCTGCTTCGGGGGCTCTGGCTCACTCAGGCCGGGGGGAAGGAGGGGTATGGATGCGGGGCGAGCCTGTGGTGGCAGAGGCCGGCGTGACTTTGCATCAGCCTGAGGCATGCAGTGCGTTCTCCCGGGGAAGTTGTCCCTGGATCACAGGACCCTGGCAGTGGCGGACTGCACAGGCTCCCTGGAAGGGAGGTGTGGATAGTGACCTGTGCTCGCACACAGGCTTCTTGGTGGCTGCAGCAGCAGCCTTAGCGTCTCATGCCCGTCTCTGGGGTCCGCGCTGATAGCCGCGGCTCGCGCCTGTCTCTGGAGCTTGTTTAAGTGGTGCTGTTAATCCCCTCTCCTCGTGAACCGGGAAATAAAGAGGCAAGAAAAAGTCTCGTCTCTTCGGCAGCTCCAGACTTTTTCTCGGACTCCCTCCCTGCTAGCTGTGGCCCACTAGTTCCTTCAGGCTGTGTTCATGCAGCCAACCCCAGTCCTCTACTTTGGATCCAACCTCCTAAGTCCGAGCCTCAGTTCCCAGCTCCCACCCGTCCCAGCAGGTGAGCAGACAAGCCTCTCGGGCTGGTGAGTGCTGGTCGGCACCGAATCTCTGTCTGGGAATCTCTCCGCTTTGCCCTCTGCACGTCTGTTGGTGCGCTCTCCTGAAGCTTCCCCCCTCCGCCCCCCGCAGTCTCCGCCCACGAAGGGGCTTCCTAGTGTATGGGAACCTTTCCTCCTTCAAAGCTCTCTCCCACTGGTGCAGGTCCTGTCCCCATTCTTTTGTCTCTGTTTTTTTGTTTTGTTTTTTTTGCCCTACCCGGGTACATGTGGAGTTTCTTGCCTTTTGGGAGGTCTGAGGTGTTCTGCCAGCGTTCAGTAGGTGTTCTGTAGGAGTTGTTCCACAGGTAGATGTATTTCTGATGTATTTGTGGGGAGGAAGGTGATCTCCACCTCTTACTCTTCTGCCATCTTGAAGCTCCTCTAAGAGTTTTATAGTATCTGGTCTTACATTTACGTCTTTAATCCATTTTGAGTTTATTTTTGTATATGGTATTAGAGAATGTTCTAATTTCATCCTTTTACATGTAGCTGTCCTGTTTTTTCAGCACCACTTATTTCCTTTTTTTTTTGTGGTACGCGGCCCTCTCACTGCTGTGGCCTCTCCCGTTGCGGAGCACAGGCTCCGGACACGCAGGCCCAGCAACCATGGCTCATGGGCCCAGCCGCTCCGTGGCATGCAGGATCCTCCCAGACCAGGGCACAAACCCGTGTCCCCTGCATCGGCAAGCGGACTCTCAACCACTGCGCCACCAGGGAAGCCCAGCAGCACTTATTGAAGAGACTGTCTTTTCTCCACTGTATATTCTTGCCTCCTTTGTCACAGATAAGTGAGCATAGTGTGTGGGTTTATTTCTGGGTATTCTATCCTGTTCCATTGATCTATGTGTCTGTTTTTGTGCCAGTACCATACTGTTTTGATTACTGTAGCACTATAGTATAGACTGAAGTCAGGGAGCATGATTTTTCCAACTCTGTTCTTTCTCAAGACTGTTTTGGCTATTCAGGATCTTGCTTCCATACAAATTAAAAAATTTTTTGTTCTAGTTCTGTGAAAAATGCCATTGGTATTTTGATAAGGATTGCACTGAATCTGTAGATTGCCTTGGGTAGTATGGTCATTGTAATACTGATTCTTCCAATCCAAGAATACGGTATATCGGGCTTCCCTGTTGGCTCAGTGGTTGAGGGTCTGCCTTCCGATGCAGGGGACACGGGTTCGTGCCCCGGTCCAGGAGGGTCCCATGTGCCGTGGAGCGGCTGGGCCCGTGGGCCATGGCCGCTGAGCCTGCACGTCCGGAGCCTGTGCTCCGTGGCGGGAGAGGCCATGGCAGTTAGAGGCCCGTGTACTGCAAAAAAAAAAAAAAAAAAAGAATACGGTATATCTTTCCATCGGTTTGTGTCGTCTTCAGTTACTCGCATCAGCATCTTAGGGTTCTCAGAGTTCAGGTCTTTTGCCTCCTTAGGTAGGTTTATGGCTAGGTATTTTATTCTTTTGGATGTGATGGTAAATGGAATTGTTTCCTTAATTTCTCTTTCTGATATTTCATTGTTAGTGTATAGAAATGCAACAGATTTCTGTGCATTAGTTTTGTATCCTGCAACTTTACTGAATTCATTGTGCTCTAGCAGTTTATTGGTTGCGTCTTTAGGATTTTCTGTGTATAGTATGTCATCTGCAGATGGTGACAGTTTTACTTCTTCCTTTCCAATTCAGAATCCTTTTATTTCTATTTCTTCTGATTGCTGTGGCTAGGACTTACAAGACTATGTTGAATAAATGTGGTGAGAATGGGCTTTCTTTTCTTTTTCCTGATATTAGAGGGAGTGCTTTCAGCTTTTCACTGTTGAGTATGATGTTAGCTGTGTGTGCTGTCATATAGGGCCTTTGTTATGTTGAGGTATGTTCCCTCTATGTATACTTTCTGCAGAATTTTTATCATAAATGGATGTTGATTTTTGTCAAAAACTTTTTCTGCATCTACTGAAATGATCATATGGTTTTTATTCTTCAATTTATTAATGTGGTGTATCACATTGATTGATTTGTGGATATTGAAAAAATTCTTGCATCCCTGAGATAAATCCCACTTGATCATGGTGTGGGATTCAGTTACATCCTTTTAATGTATTGTTGGATTCAGTTTTCTAGTATTTCATTGAGGATTTTTGCATCTATGTTCATCAGTGATATTGGTCTGTAATTTGAGTTCGGAAATGTTCCTTCCTCTGCTGTTTTTTGGAATAGTTAAACAATGATACGTGTTAACTCTTCTCTAAATATTTAGTAGAATTCACCTGTGTAGCCATCTGGTCCTGGACTTTTGTTTGTTGGGAGTTTTAAAATTACTGATTCAATTTCAGTACTGGTAACTGGTCTGTCCATATTTTCTATTTCTTCCTGGTTCAATCTTGGGGGATTGTATCTTCCTAAGAAATTGTCCATTTTTCTAGGTTGTCCATTTTATTGGCTGTAGTTGTTTATAGTAGTCTCTTGTGATCCTTTGTATTTCTGTGGTGTAACTTCTTTTTCATTTCTGATTTTATTGATTTGGGCTTTCTCCCTTCTTTTTTCTTGATGAGTCTGGCTAAAGGTTTATCAATTTTGTTTGTCTTTTCAAAGAACCAGCTTTTAGTTTCAGTTATTTTTTTCTGTTGTTTTAGGTTTTATTTCATTTATTTCTGCTCTGATCTTTATGATTTCTTTCCTTTTATTAGCTTCAGGTTTTGTTTCTTCTTTCTCTAGTTCCCTCAGGTGTAATGTTAGGGCACTTGAGATTTTTCTTGTTTCCCGAGGTAAGATTGTATTGCTGTAAACTTCCCTCTTAGAACTGCGTTTGCTGCATCCCATAGGTTTTGGTTTATCATGTTTTGGTGTTCATTGGTCTCTAGGTATTTTATTTCCTCATTGATCCATTGGTTTTTTAGTAGCATATTTTTTAGCCTCCATGTGTTTGTTTTTTGCAGTTTTTTCCTTGTAGTTTATTTTTAGTCTCATAGAATTGTGGTTGGAGAAGATGCTTGATATAATTTCAGTTTCCTTAAATTTACTGAGGCTTGTTTTGTGGCCTAGTATGTAATCTATCCTTGAGACTGTTTCATGTGCACTTGAAAAGAATGTATTCTGTTTTCAAATGGAATGCTCTCTTTCTCTGTATATATAAATTAAGTCCATTTGGTCTAATTTGTTAAGACCTATGTTTCCATATTGATTTTCTTTTTCCATCTGTCCATTCACATAAGTGGGGTGTTAAAGGCACTTACTGTTGATTGTGTTACTGTTGATTTCTCCTTTTATGTCTGTTAATATTTGCGTTATATATTGAGGTGCTGCTATGTTGGGTGCATATATATTTACAATTGTTATATCTACTTGGATCGTTCCCTTCATCATTATGTAGTGTCTCTTGTCTTTAAAGTCTATTTTGTCTGATACAGGTATTGCTATTTGTTTACTTTTGATTTCTATTGCATGGAATACCTTTTCCATCCCCTCACTTTCAGTCAGTACCTGTCTGTAGAGCTGAAGTGAGTCTTTTGTAGGCAGCATATTTATGGGTCATGTTTTTGTATCCATTCAGCCACTTTGTTTTTTGGTTGGAGCATTTTGTCCATTTACATTTAAGGTAATTACCAACATATGTATTTATTGCTACTTTGTTAATTGTTTTGGATTTGTTTTTGTAGGTCTTTTTTGCTCTTTTGTTCTTTTCTCTTGTGATTTGATGACTGTCATTAATATTTTGATTGGATTCCTTTTTCTTTCTTGTGTGTATATCTATTGTAGATTTTTGGCTTGTGATTACCGTGAGGTGTTTGTAGAGCAGTTTGTGTATATATATATATATATATATATATATATATAGACACACATATATATGTATGTACATGTATATGTATAAATATATCTGTGATTTTTGTAAGTTGCTGATCTCTTCATTTCAAATGCATTTTTAAAAAATAAGTAAATTTATTTATTTATGGCTGTGTTGGGTCTTGTTGCTGCGCACGGGCTTTCTCCAGTTGTGGTGAGCAGGGGTTACTCTTCATTGCGGTGCGTGGGCTTCTCATTGCGGTGGCTTCTCTTGTTGCAGAGCATGGGCTCTAGGCACATGGGCTTTGGTAGTTGTGGCACACAGGCTTCGGTAGTTGTGGCACACAGGCTTCAGTAATTGTGGCTTATGAGCTCTAGAGCTCAGGCTCAGTAGTTGTGGTGCACAGGCTTAGTTGCTCCACAGCATGTGGGATCTGCCCGGACCAGGGCTTGAACATGTGTCCTCCGCATTGGCAGGCGGATTCTTAACCACTGTGCCACCAGGGAAGCCCCCAAATGCATTTTTGAAATCCTGCATTTGTATTCTTCTCCACTCATGATTATAGTTTTCATATCATAGTTTACAGCTGTTTTGTGTGTCCCTTAACTGCTTATTGTGGATACAGGTGATTTTACTACTTTTGTCTTTGAAACTCCCTGTTAGCTTTGTGTGTGGATGATTCCATACCATTACTGTATGTTTGCCTTTACCAGTGAGCTTTTTTATTTCATAATTTTCTTGTTTCTAGCTATGCCCTTTTCTTTTTCACTTAGAGAAGTTCCTTTAACATTTTTTGTGAAGCTGGTTTGGTGGTGCTGCTTTTTTTCAGCTTTTGCTTATCTGTAAAGCTTTTGATTTCTCCTTCAAATCTGAATGAGAGCCTTGCTAAGTAGAGCAGTCTTGGTTGTAGGTTTTCCCCTTTCATCACTTTAAATATATCATGCTACTCCCTGAGTTTCTGCTGAAAGATCAGCTGATAGCCTTATGGGGGTTCCCTTGTATGTTATTTGTTGCTTTTCCCTTGTTTCTTTTAATATTCTCTCTTTAATTTTTGTCATTTTGATTACAGTGTATCTTGGTGTGTTCTTTGGATTTATCCTGCCTGGGACTCTCTGCTATTCCTGGAGTTGGGTGACTGTTTCCTTTCCCAGGTTGGGGAAATTTTCAGCGATTATCTCTTCAAATATTTTCTCATGCCTTTTCTCTCTCTCTCTTCTCCTCCTGGGACCCCTATAATGCAAATAATAGAGCACTTGTTGTTGTCCCAGAGGTCTCTTAAACTGTCCTCATTTCTTTTAATTCTTTTTTCTTTTTTCTGTTCGGTGGCAGTGATTTCCACTACTCTGTCTCCCAGCTCACTGATCTGTTCATCTGTATCATTTAGTGTACTATTTATTCCTTCTCGTGTATTTTTCATTTCACTTATTGTATTCTTCATTTCTGTTTGATTGTTCTTTATATTTTCTTACTCTTTGTTAACAACTTCTAACTTCTCGCTCTGTGCATCCATTCTTCTCCTGAGTTCTTTGATCATTTTTACAATCATTACTGTGATCTCTTTTTCAGGTTGATTGCCTATCTCCACTTCACTTAGTTGTTTTTCTGGGGTTTTGTCTTGTTCCTTAGCCTGAAACGTATTCCTCTGCCACCTCATTTTGTCTAAGTTACTCTTTTTATGTATTATGTGATAGGTTAGTTATATTTCTCAACCTTGGGGAAGTGGCCTTCTGTAGGAGATGTCCTATACGTCACAGAAGTGCACTCCTCTCTTGTCACCCAAGCTGTATGCACTAAGGGTTCCCCCCAGAAGGCTGTGTGGGTCCTTCTGTTGTGGTGAGCTGACTCTGTGGGTGATCTGGTAGGCTTGGTTGTCCCCTAGTCTGGTTGGTTGCCAGACCCTGCCTTTTGTGGATGCTGCTGGCTGCTGTTTAGCGGGACCTGGTCTCAAGGCAGCTGGCTGCAGAACCCTAGGTGGCCTTGGGGCTAGTGGTGGCTCAATGGTAGGCGGAGTCAGGGTCCCAAAGACTCTGGGGCCATTGCTCACCTATTGGCATGTGAAGCCAGATCCTGGGATTAGTGCCAGACTGTTGGCAGGCAGAGCTGGTTCCTGAAGTTAGGCTGCAGGGCCCAGGGATCCCAGATCTGGTTTCAGATCATTGGTTGTGGGGAAGGGGCAGTTCCTGACACAGTTGGGTATGGGGTCCAGGGTGTACTGAAGGTTGCTTTGGCCTGCTAGTGGACAGGGCCAGGGCCCAGCTGGTCCCAGGGTAGGGTCTAGCTTGCTGTTGGCAGGCTCGGTCCGTAGGCTGCAGGATTCTAGTTTGCTGCTTCCGGTGTCTGTTCCCCGGTGGGTGAGGCTGGTCTAGAGGCCAGTACAAGCTTCTTAGCGGGAAGGGTCAGTGCCTGCCCACTGGTGGGTACAGTCCAGTATTTTTGGTGCACGGGCTGTATTTGATATGGATACCTGCCACATCTTTCCCCAGGGTGTGCTGGTATTTGTCCCCTTGATAGGGGGTGTGTTTGGTGTTGTGGTGACCAGAGCCTGCACTGGATGTTGGGTGGGGCCTCCTTTTTGCTCTGTGGTTGTCACAGCCCTGTTGGGGGCAGGGTCTGCTCCCCATTTGTTGGAGTAGAAACCCACAGGTCTTGTCCTAAACTGCATTGTGAGGTAGGTGGGACTGGAACGCTCCCTCTGGGAAAGGATTTCCTCCCCAGGAGCTGTCCGCTGGAATGTGTGACTCTGTGACACTACCCGCAACCCACTGTGCGTGCCCACAAAGTCAGACCCATTTCTGCTGTGGGAGCACCGATAATTGGCTCATGCACCAGCCCCTCCTGCTTGCGGCGTGTGCATGCTTGCAAAGCCCAAGTTTCCCGAGTCTGCCGAGGCCACGAGCTTTCAAAGCCCCCTGAAGCTGCCCCCCGATTTGGGAGCACCAACAGTTGGCTCGAAGTCAACCCCAGTGTGTGCACGCTCTTAAGGCCTGCAACGGCCAGAGCCATGCCCCACTGTGAGCACGGTGACAGTGAGGCTTCTACGGCTGACCTATGCCCTGCCCTTCACATTGATAATGGGGCTTCTGTGGCGGCCCAGGGCTCCATCCCACGCGCACCCCCAGTTGCAGCCTGGTCCACACTCCAGGCCCTTTGGGCTGTCTCCGCAAGCCAAACCAAGTCCTCTCCCCTTGACTGTCCACGAAGCCTGAGTTTCAGCACCCAACCGCTGTGCACAGCGGCAGGCATGCGTCTCGGGCTGGGAAGTGCAGCAAGGTGGCAGCCGTCGGCACTGGTACCTCTCTGTCCTGCTTGGCAGCCAGCCAGCCCGTGCACATTCCTCTCAGGCAAATTTCAGGCCCCTGCAGCTCCATCCCGGCTGGCAGAGGAGTTTCCCGGGGTGAGGGAAACTTTCCTCTTTCACAGCTCCCTCCCAAGGGTGCAGGTCCTATCTCAATTCCCTTTTTTTTTCCTTTAGTCCTGCCTGGTCATGTGGGGATCTTTCTTGCAGCTTTGGTTGCGTGAGACCTTCTGCCAGCTTTCAGTTGGTGTTCTGGGAGGACTGTTGCACATGTAGTTGTATTTTTGATGTGTTTGTTGAGGGGAGGTGAGCTCCATGTCCTTCTATCTACTCCACCATCTCCATGTCCTCCTAAAGCTCTTGCTTAAAAGCTGGTGGCGGAGTATTGAATTTTATGCTTATAGGGCAGTGAGTCTTTATTTGGTAACAGTTCAATTGTGAATCACTAGTTAACCTTTGCAAGTAGGTTGACAAGGATTAAGTGACAGTTACCTTTGTGCTCAAGACAGCATTGACTCAAATCCTGGCAATGATGGTGCATCCTTTGGGAAAATGTGGCCAGAGTTATCTGAGTGGCTATAGGCTCATTCCAGTGGATGGTCAGAAAGGAAAGTTCATGAAACAGTGAAGCATGAGGCTGGTTGTACCATGGGTTTGTTCCTTTATTGCTTTTCTCCAAGGAACTACCTGTGCCGAACACTTCATCTCTGGTCAGGTCTGAAAGGAATAATTAAAGGGTGCTAGCATTTGACCACAGTGCCTGGGACGTTACCTCAAGTCCACAGAAACTGGTTGTCTTTCTCTATTGAAGGTTTTTCTAGATTTATTAGAATTTCCACACAAAACATTCAGAAATGACCAAAAAAAAGAAAAACAAAAAAAAAAACGCACTGCATTTCAGTCTCTGGTAATGGGGAAGCAAGCCTGTCATTTCGCTGTTGAAGACAACAGCACACGTTTCGAAGATGGGGATCAGGTACATAACAGTCTCCTGACCTAGACGTGACTGTGACATGTATCCACTGAGGTAACTGTAAATGAGTACTTCCCAGGCAGCGTGGGATTTTAATTACTGTTGTCCGGGTTTAGTGAATTTTTGACAGGGGCACTTACCAATGCATTGTGTGTTACAAAACAGTACTGCTTATGCGGACATAAGAGAGGCAGAGAGGGACTTCCCTGGTGGTCCAGTGGTAAAGAATCCACCGTACAACGCTGGGGACACGGGTTCGATCCCTGGTCAGGGAACTAAGATCCCACATGCTGCAGGGCAGCTAAGCCCGTGAGCCACAACTACTGAGCTCATGCGCCTCAGCTAGAGAGCCCCTGTGCCACAAACTGCAGAGCTCATGCTTCCTGGAGCCTGTGCGCCACAACTAGAGAAGAGAAAAACCTGCATGCCACAACTAGACAGAAGCCTGCACGCCGCAACGAAAGATCCCACGTGACGCAACTAAGACCCGATGCAGCCAAAAATAAATAAAATAAATATAAAAAAGAAATATTCTTGAAATAGTAATTTAAAGTTTTTTAAAAAAAGAGGCAGAGAAACATTACTCAGGTATCGACCACAGGAAAGATGAGGCAAAAAGCAAAAGAGAGTGAGAGAAAGAAACAGAGACAGAGGCTGAGAGGGAGAAAAACAGAGATAGACAAAAACTGGTAGAAGGATACAGAGACAAAAGCCAACAGAGAAACTGGCACTGTTGACCGGAAGAGGATGATGGAGAGAGAGGGTGTGTTAACGAGCTCATTCTGGCTTTGGGAACGCAAGCATTTTCTCCTGTCATGAGTCTTTACTTTGGATACCATGAAGATAACTAAAGGAGAAATGATTACTTTTATTGATAGCAGATTATGTATTTTCTGAAATTCTGCGCACTTATTCAGAGGTAAAAGCATTATTCTCTATGTAGACTACTGCCTTTGAATCACGTATTTCCACTGGTGACAGATGGCCGTTCTGGGTCTTCACTAGTTTGCTTCCTTATTTGTTTGTCCTGCTGTAAATCACTGCAAGAGATCTTCGGAAGTATGTTCATAAGCCCTGAGTGACAGTGGGTTCCCTATTTGTGCTTAGGATTGGTTTCAAAACCAATGGGGAAGAAATCTAGGGCAGAGCCAGGTGGTGTCCATGGAAACCTTAAGAGAAGGGGGCAATTAAATCATTATCGACAGCCTCAGCCTTGGATTCAAAGCAAGTGCCCAGCACTTCCAAGTGCATTTCCTCAGAGGACCTCCTGGAGACAGGATCACCTCTGAATGTGAATGATAAATGTGTGGCAAAGAAAGCTTAGGAGGGAAACCAATGGTAATTTGGTTCTTGCCCCATTAGTGTTGCAGATACGAGCGTCATGTCCCTAGTTGTAGGGTGTGATGACGCACGGCCAGGAAGTCTTTGAATCTTCCGGTCCCGAAACTGCGAAGAAGTCAGAGTTCCCCTCTTCCACCACCTCAGCACCTTTATCCTAGGGCTGCTGAGCTAGGGTTGTTGGGTGAGTACCTCTGAGCACTCAGTGGGGAGAAAGGTGGTGAGAAAAAATATATATGTATATACCTACATATATATGTATAAGATAAATTACATATAAACGATATTATATTCCATGCATATCACACATTGTATCTGCACTGAATGTGCAACTGGCCTAAATCTCTTCTTTAGTTGTTCTTCAGAATGCTTCCATAAAGGGGCCAGGAGAAAGTGGACATTCACCTCTCCATCTCAAACAAGTATCCTTGTGCAAGCCTTCAAGAAGAACTGATTTCCTGGCATTGCAACCAGAGAAGAATTGGCTTGTCAAACAGGAATTCCAGAATCTCAAATCCAGGTAAGTTCTCAGTGAGTGGAACGTGATTTGTCCCGTGTGGAAGGGTTGTTAACCCCTGAGATGGTGCTGGATACATGTAGGCTCTAGGGGTGGTTATCCCGCTGATTGAGGGCAAAGCTGTGGGTTGGAAAGGCCTGGCATTGCAAGTGAGAGTCCTTTCAAGGTAAGAGTTTCAAAATCAAATTGGCAGCAGTGCATATACACGTAGAAGGAGTGGCAGGACAAAAGTGGGAGAAGTGAGCATTGCTCTCTCTTTGTAGGAAATAGCATCACTGCTGTTCAGGCTTAGCAGAGCTGTTATATTGCCTGAGAGATGTCTTGGTTATAAAAGTGGAGGCGCTGAACTGTGTGTGGCAGCACGTTTGTCCGTATCGCATCTTGGGCCTCAAGGCCCTTGGACCTGTGCAGAGCCTGCCCTCAACCCACCCAGCCTCCCTTCCCTCTTGGAAGGATGCCTTAATGATGTAGGGTCTTTGACATTATCCTCAAGTGGGGGGAGGGACTGTTGCCCGGGTGCGAATTGTTGGTCTCCATACGTTATTGACACAGTGTTTTTGAATATAGGAGTCAGGAAGCAGATCCATAGGTATATGGAGACAGAGTCTCTGAAAGACTCACATTTGAATCAAGAACCTATGGCTGTGCTTCAAGTGGCTTGCATCTGTTCACCATGGATTGGGAGGAACTTCAACCTGATCAGGAGAGCCCCTTTCTTGATCCAGCCCAGAAAGTTGGGCGTTGATCTACACCCAGGTGATTTTCATCTGGACTCGGTACCTACCTGGCCCTGGATCCCTGTCCATAAGAGATGGGCTAGTGGACATAGGGACTGGAGCCATGTATGTCAACTCACGCCTGATCCAGGAAAAGCATGCCGTCCAGGAAAGGTGACTTTTCATTTGGATCCCAGGCACTGACAGATATGGGAAAGATTTGGAGCAGTGCCTGTATAGCTGAGGACTTAGAGCCTAGTGCATAAGGAAGTACACGCAAATCTCTAACTATTCCCCACTGGACTCCTAGGGGCCTGATCTGAAGGCGTCCATTTCCAGAAGAGGAGAGGGCAATAGAGGTGCTGGGCAGTGTGTGAAGGGCCTGACATTCTAGCCAATCAATAAGGGATCTGCTGGAAGCCAGGTGTCCAGTGTTGACATGACGTACCCCTCATTTCCAAGGCCCAGGTTGCAGGTCTGGATCAAATTCCCCTGAGATTAGGCCTAACCGAAACTGCCCTCTCTCAGACAGATTGGGGCAAATCGATCTGGAATGTCTTACTTCTCATGTGCCTGCCTTCCTTCTTCCCTAGATGTGGTTTCAGAACTGAAGAGCTCTGCACCCAGAGCAGAGCAGAGGTGGGCCCGTGAAGGTACTGGCAGAAGGCCCCAGTGCCGGACTAGCTCTGACTGTTTCGTGGGACCAGAGCCACCTGTCCACTGCCCACAGTAGCTCTCATCATTTTCCTCCCTCCAGTCTGCTTGAGAGCATCCAGTCCTTGGCCACAGCAGCTCCTCCCTTTCTCTCCCCCACGTTCTTTGTTCCTCGTGTTCCCTCTGGGGGACGTGGGGGCTCGTCATTGAGGTCCATGGTGGTGCAGCCCACTCCGCTGTGCAGGGAAGAGAGAACCTGAACCTCTGGGAGCAGTTGCAAGTCACTCCTAAGCAGGACCAAATCCGGGACTGGGTCTCCACCTGTTCACACAGCTCTCTGGCCTCCATCCCATGGAACATGCCAGGAGAGCAACCTGCATACTGGCCTGGCCGCACTCCCCCTCCAAGACTGCCTTCAGCCTGCCCTTGGCAATCCTCAGCCGCACTTGCAGGATCTGGCTTGGCCATGCACATCCCAAGCCATGCAGTGGTGGCGCTAGGGGACCCAAGTTGTCATCTCCAGATGGGAGCCTCAGGAATGGAGGATTCTGCAGCCCGCACAGGCTGAGACACACGTCTGGCCACAGCAGGCACTCTGGTGAAGAGACATCTCCTCTGCTGGATCAGCACCCAGCACTTGGAAGCTCATCAAGCCTCTTAGATGGACTCTTGTCAGCCTCAGACATTCAGGACAAGGCACAGCCTTTCCTGAAGGCGGATGCACGGGGAGAGGAACCACCGGGAATCCCGGAAGCAGCCCTCAGCAAGGAAGAATTTCAGGCTCTTCTTGACACGCTCCCAAGCTCACCAGGGCCTCAGACTTAGGAGGAGGAAGGAAACCTTCTCCCGAGCCCCTTCCAGGCCTTCTTTCCTGGGATGCAGGGCCATAATGATAAAAAGAAGGAACAAGCAACCCTTAGTGTTCGGGAGCAGCACCTAGGCAAGAAGACCCATCCTTCACTTGAAACCCCTCTGTCCTATTGGTGGCACTTCGTTGCCTCAGTGAGTGTTGCCCAGCTCCACACAAACTCTTAGGAAGCATGGACACCAGGAGGGGCACCCTTCCTGAAGCCTTAAGGAAATCTAGCATTTTAATGACAAATGTGACCCAACTCTTCTGTCTGCACCATCCCTGAACTGGAATCAAAACAAGTCAAGGAGATTAGGTAGAAGAAGGACTCATTCACACACGTTACCTTCCTGGCAAGATGGGAAGGTATATCTGAAGTGTGCTTGGTGTATAGAAGAGGAGGGGATGTGACATGGCTCAAACGTGGGTCCAGGAACGTGAGCTCTTATCATGGCTGTGAATGTCGGCTCTGGCAACTGGAAGCAACTTAAGCCTCTAACTAGCGATGATTGCTTCAAAGCTTCAGTCCTTCATACAGTGGAGACTTTGCATATTATTTGCCCCGGGAACATTTGCAATATAAAAAATGGCAGGGAAAGGTACAATAGCATCTCTAACCCGTGACTCAGGAAAGGATAG
Organism: Monodon monoceros; assembly: GCF_005190385.1. Classification (NCBI taxonomy): domain Eukaryota; kingdom Metazoa; phylum Chordata; class Mammalia; order Artiodactyla; family Monodontidae; genus Monodon; species Monodon monoceros. The sequence goes on along the minus strand of NW_021703781.1, from coordinate 9,278,753 downwards.
GAACTTTGCTCTTTGCATCATTTTAGCATGTTTGTATGTATGGGCCTGTATATGTACCTGTACTTTTTCCATGTGGATTTTGAAAAAAGTCTATGTTCTGAGGCTCTTGGTGGTCTTCCATCAACAGGACCTGCTGCATTCCTTTGAAAAGTGTGCCTTGGATTTTCAGGTTGTGTGTGACATTCCACTGATTCAACAGATATATCTTTGAACTCAGTGTGACTTCTTGGTTGTGGTTTGGTCCATTCTTACTTGTCCCATCTTTCCGGTTTCCCTTATCTATATGTACAGATCTACCTCTATTTTCATTTGACAGGAAGAATCTGTTACAATGGCCACACATAGTGGGATAGCGCTTCTGGAAAAAGAGCCTGAACACAGTAGCCTCAGGACAAATGGGGCTTGAGATTTGGAAAGGGACTCCTTGTGGAAAGGATTTTGTGTCTTTCAATATAGTGAGAGGAAGACTGCATCAGGGTGGCTGGAAACATTCAGATCCTTTGTTGGCAGGACTTCTACAGACTGTAGACAGAGCTAAGGGCTGTGGCTTAGCCCCTTGTGTGTCCAGTGCTGCCCGCTGTAGAGGAGCCCGGGGATGGGCATTGGAGCCCACACCATCATCTCATGGCCTGTGTGGAAGTACATCTGCGTTCTCTCAGGATACCCTGGATGCTGTGCATATCAAAGCCTCTGCTCTGGGACTTCCCTGGTGGTCCAGTGGTTGGGACTGCATGCTGCCACTGCGGGGAGCCTGGGTTTGATCTTTGGTCGGGGAACTAAGATCCCGCAAACCACGTGGCACTGCCAGAAAAAAGGCCTCCACTCTCACAAGCAGCCTACCACCTGAGTTGTCCAGTCGGGAGCTGGTAGAGGTCTGGCAGCCAGTGCTTTGGCGAGAGCAGCTATCTAATCAGAAGCTTCAGGGAATTTTATCCGCAGAAACTTCCACCTTCTCGAGAAAGACTGTCCTGATCCATCAAGATGGTCCCATCACCCTCCGATCTCTGGCACCTGAGAACAAGGGACCAGAATCTGGCTGTCTTCAAGACATTCTCCTGAGACTTGAAGACAGCTCTGGTCCCGGTGGCAGCCATCCATGGTACCACCTGATGACCATCTTTAGAGTGGACAGAGAAACAAACAAAAACACGTAGTAGCCAGAATGGAGGAGCCCTAACCTAAGACACAGATCCTGGACCAGGTTGGGGGTTTTATGCTTTCATAGATGCTACAGTTGAGGCCCTCCTTCTGAAAGTCGTTGGGCCCACGCTGGAGGCCTCCTCAGGCAACCGCTTGTGCTGTAAGGCAGTTCTCAACAAGCCCTAGCTGCATCTGAGGGTGGAGAGCAAACTCCTATTTGGGAAGAATCCCGTGCTTCCACCAAACAGTATGTGGCGTTAAAATATGATGTTTTGGTTATGTAGAGCCAGTGGCCATTCTCCCAAACGTACATAAACACAAACACACATGTAAACACACTCACATCAGCATTATTTTAACCTAATTGATTTTAATGAATTGCTGGTATAGTTATTCTCATTCCCAATTCTAAATAGGCTTAATTGTCTTCATCTAGTCCACATTTCTGAGTTTCATAAACCTGGGTGGGAAAAGAATACAGTAAAGTTGGTAATTTGTGTATTTTAAAAAAATTTTTGAATTGTCACGAGACCAAACTAAACTGAAATGTTGGTGTGGTAGTATTTTTCATCCAAATCATTCCTTTCAAACACAGCTGTGTCATCCATCATCTAAGTTGCTGCCTTCTTTTTTCTTTTTTTTTAAACACACCATTTTTTAAATGTGAGTCGGTACTTCGGCTCTGTGTTTTGTTTTCATATTCTGTATAACGATGTCTATCTTGGATGCTGTGGGGCTATCATTGTACTTCCCACTTTATTTGAATTGTCTTTTTCTTCTCCAACTTGTGTCATGCCCTTCCTTTCTATATTTTCTGACATTACCAGACCAGAGAAGGAGTAACCAGCTAAAGATGGTTAGTTTCCCTTCCCTTAAACCATTAAACAGTTATGTCTCATTTCCCTTTTGGGGATTTTGTCAGGGAACATTGCTTTAGAATACATTGTATTTGTATGAGATGGGCTACCCTCAGCCAAGCATTCAGTGATGTTGGGCATGTGTTGTTGGAATTCATGGAGAGAACATGACCTGGATTGACCTGGGAGATGGACCCAGGTAACGGAACCACCTCAAACCACCCCCCGAGCCTTGTCCTTGGAATGTGCATTCCGCTTGGCTTCCCCAAGAAGTAAGCTTAACAAGGACACAACTTTGAGATAGCAAGATGTTGTTGACACTTTTGGACAGTATAGCTGACTGAACCCTTAATGCCTCTATTTAACCTTTTTTAAGGTTCTGGCATACAGGTGGGAAACCTAATCGTTTTGTGGCTGCCCAAGACAAGCTTCAGAAGTAAGTTCCGTTGCTTGTTAAACATGCTACCTACCCTAGTGTGGTCTACCCCTTTCTTCAGACTCTCTGTTGCATGTGAGTAATGGGGTGGGTTTCAGATTACACCCAGGAAGCTGTCAAGAAGTTGGGACTCAAGACCGTGATGTGTGGGTAGACCCTGGACTTATCCGTTCACCCTTAGTATTCGAAGTATCATGATCTCACCCTCAAATGAAGGAAGTGACTTAGGCATGGAATGAAGTGGATTTCTGGAGATGCTGAGGGATATGTGCAGTGTACACAAGGAAGCTAGGCTCTTCATTTTGGAAAGAACACACCCAAACCTAATCCTGAGGAACCCAGAGTGATGGACTGCAACCGAAAGCAAACTGTTTGAGTATGTGAAAACTAGAGAGCCCTGAAACAAAATTGTACTGGCGAAAGGATGATGGCAGCTTCAGAAGTACCTGGTAGCCTCTGAACTTGCCTTTCATTTAATTTCCACTTGCTTCGTGGGATTCCTTCAAGGTCATAAATTTTGAATGAGGGTTTACCGTAGGAAGCTGTTGAAATAAATAGGGGTGAGGCATCCTTGTACTTTTATAAGTCCTGTGCTTCCACGAACTGAGCAATTGGCCAGCAGTTTCTGTGCAGTCCAGGTGGCTCTCCCAACATGGATTCTTCAGCACATCAAGCGGTAAGTATACATCAGCATCTGGACTTTGTTGTTGGATCATCCAGATGCCTTGATGCCCTTCCAGGGTTAACGAAGGTATAAGTGGCCATTAAGATTGCAGTGACAGATTTTATTGGGCTGTGTTTCAGGAATAAATTGGGGAAAAAGATTGAGAGTGGCTTGGGCATTTTCTTGAAATGGGAAAGGAAGTTGGTAGCCCTGTTGCCCATCAATGGCTTCTCTACCAAAAGTCTTAAAGTTGGTACTGTAATTGGACGGAATGCTACATAAATTTTCAAATGTTTTCAATTCAGTTGATAAAAATATATGTTTATTTTCCAGTAGACCAAGTTTGGGATTTTGAGTCGGTTTGGTTCTTTTTTGTTTTATTGTGTTTTGTTTTCACTTTTAAGTGGTTAATTTCTATTGTGTTGATGGAAACAATCAACCAACTGTAGTAAGAATAGAAGAGAGTTTATTTTTGGCAAACTGAAAACTAGACCCCAGAAGACACAGATTCCAGAAGCACTTGAATTGTCTTCTCCTGGAGTACAAAATGGAGGCGGCTTATAAAGGCAAAATCTGCAATGTTGCACTTAGTTCCATGAGTTATTTCTAAAGAATTATAATTGGAGCTGGCAAGAAGTAAGGGTGTCGTTAAGCAAGTATTGGTTGGGGTCTGAAACCCTTGCCTACTCACGGGGGAAGACCTTGAGGCCATAAGTTTGCAGCTGGCGGCTTTTAGCAGGGTTTTTTTTCCTTTCTTTCTCTTAGAAGGGCTGGTGGTGTCCTGGAGTTTGATACAGTTTAGGAAATCCAAGATCTCTGTCGTGCAGGAACGTGTCTGAAACCACATCCACCATGGCCATCTGGCTCCAGTTGGAATGCCTGAAACACAGTTTTATATCTTTTCATAACAAGGAACAAACGTCAGATATGGAGTATGTCACTTCAAGGTTTCAAAAGAGAAAGTTTAGCACGTACACAGCTAGGCAGCATGACCTCACTGTCTGGAAAGAGAAACCCATCCTCCAAGGAGAACCAGCCTGGGCGTCATCAGAAGGGGACATTTGCCCTTATCTTGAAAGTAGGTATTGAAAACAATCTGATAAAGGCATTCTGTGTTTTTTTTAATAGTTCAAGCAGATGTGCAATGTATGTACGACAGGCCATAAGACAGGCTTTTCTAGTTAGCATAAGCCATAATGACCCTCCCATGAATCAATATGTGAAAAATTCTTCCATCAATTGAATGAAATCCTGTTTTTCTATGGCTTTGCATTTCGTTTGCATGTAATTCTATGGATTATTTGTTAGTGGTTGGTAGATCCTAATAACATTGACTATCATCTTTTCTGATAGGCGTATGTTGAACTCCCAGTGTCCCATTCAGCTAAAAATGGAGTATAATCTCTGGACTCAGAAGTTTTACATGTGGCATAAAGACAACAGCTGGTCTGGCATCATCATTTTGCATTTATATGGAATTCCCCCCTAAGACTTTTCCCCTTTGCTCTTCAACAGGCGACTCCCAAGAGGACTGAAGAAGGAGACTTGTTTTGAAGCCATGTCAAAAGGATGCTGTGCAAGCACTGCTTCAAAAGAACCCTTACCCTCGTATAACTAACTACCAGAGAACAACTGGCCTGAGAACTTGGCATTCTAGAAAGCAGAGTTCAGGTAAACTTGAATGTCTTTATTCATTCTCTCAGGGTCCACGACCAGAAGCAGTCAGGGCTAAGCAATCTGGAGTCAATCTTTAAGGTCTGGAAATTTGCTTATAAGCATTAGCCAGATGGTGTCATGCAATGTGAAGAACGAAATAAAGAAACCCAACAAGTGAAAGTGATGTACTAGAGGAAGGGTACGAGATGAGGGTTTTCTCATGGCTTGTACGCCCAGTATGCCGTCTGCTACAGGGACTTCAGTTTTGAGGGCACGCTGGGGAGGGGACATACTTCTTTCTCTCGGTGCTTCTCTTCTGGGTGCTTGAGACAACAGTGACTCAAATCCTGGCAGTGATTGTGCGTCCCTTGGGAACATGTGGCCAGAGTGAGATGAGTGGCTATAGGCCCATTTCAATGGATGGTGAGAAAGAAGAGTCCATGAAACGATGAAGCATGAGGCCGGTTGTGCCATGGAGTTTGTTCCTTTATTGCTTGCCTCCAGAGAACTACCTGTGAAGGCTTCCTCTCTGGGCAGGTTTGAGATGAGTAATTAAAGGAAGAGAGTTATTAGCATTTGAGCGCAAGGCCTGGGACATCACAACACATCAACAAAGATTGGCTGTCTTTCCCTATTGAAATGTTTTCTTGGTTTATCTAATTATCCACACACAACATTCAGAAATGACTGAAAAATGAACACACGTTGCTCTTTGGTCTTCAGTAATGAGGAAGTAAGCGCGTCATTTCACTGTCGAAGTCAATGGCGCACATTTCAAAGATGGGGATCGGGTACATCAGTGTGTCCTGACCTAGAAATGACTGTGGCATGTATCCACTAAGAGGTAAATAACTGTAAATGAGTACTTCCCAGGCAGCATGGGATTTTAATTATTGTCATCTGGGTTTAGTGAGTTTTTGACAGGGGCACTTGCCAATGTACTGTATGTTACGAAACAGTACTGCCTAAGGTGACTTAAGAGAGACAGAGAAACATTACTCAGGTATCCATGAGGCAAAAAAGCAAAAGAGAGCAAGTGAGAGTAAGAGGAGAGAGACAGAAATAGAGAGGGAGGAAAACAGACAGACAAAGACAGGTAGAAGGAGGGAATCAGAGAGAGACAGAGAAAGACTGACATAGAAACTGGCTGGTTTGATGGTAAGAGTAATCGAGAGAGAGGGTGTGCTAGCGAATGCATTCTGACTGTGGGAAAGCAAACACTGTCTCCCCCATCACGGGTCTTGACCTTGGATACCAGGAAGGTGACTAAAGGAGGAATGATTATTTTCTTTGATGCACATTGCGTATTTTCTGAAATTCTGTGCTCTTATTCAGAGATAAAAGTATTACTCTTTGGATAGTTATATATAACTATATATTATAATATCTATAGATATAATATAGAGCTTATGGCTTTGAATCATTAACATTTCCGTGGGGGGCAGATGGGCCATACTGGGTTTTCATTAGTTTGCTTGGTTGGTTGTTCTGTTGTAAATCACTGCAGTAGATCTTGGAAATAAGTTGATAACCTGTGGCTTAAGTGAGAGCTAGGGCATGACCATTCTCTAGTTCTGGCTGAGGAGCTGGCAGTAATGCATATTCTGGCTCTTGAGCTTGAACAATAGCTGTGGCTTGAGCTTGCTCTGGCTCTGGAGCTGTAGTGGGCAGTAGAGGTGTAGCTGGCTCTAGATCTTGATATGTTTCCAAAGCTTGTTCTGGAGCTGGTGCTGTAGCTCCAAGAAGAGAAAATATCATCAATAGGACTGCTTTTCCAGTGCCTCCAAAGACAGGAAACTTCTCACTGCCTATCAGTGAAGTCTCAATCCAAGATGCCACCCCCAGGAAGTCTTCCCAGACTGCAGTCTGGGGAAACAGTGATCTAAGTCTCCTCAGAGGCCCAGTTCCAGCCTCGGGAAGCTCTGATCCGTGTGGCTCCGCCCCTTCCCCGCCCCACTCGCCCCCCTTCACCCACCCTGAGTCCCCCTCACCAACACCCTCTGCCTCAGGGGGCTCCAGGTGCTCCAGCTGTGCCAGGAGAAGGTGGGTTTGCTGCTCCAGGTCTGAGCCAGGCATGCTGAGCTCTGTGTAAGCCAGAAGCATCTTCTGGCGGGGAAATTCTGGGGGCTGGTGGAAATGCTCAGGGTAATAGTGCAGCCAGGTGCCCAGCATGGAGGACACGGCCCTGGAGGGAGTCAGTTGGGCAGCTGAGTCAGAGACCGGGCATTTCCTTCCACACTGTGCTCCCAGGGTGGCCCTGGTTGTGAGGTCTAGTGTGACTGTCTGACTCCAAACTAGAATGGAAGCCCTGGAGGGCAGGACTGTTGTGTGCTTGGTGCATTAAATGATGGGTGTTCCTAGAAAAATGCCTGCACCTAGTGGCCTTCCTCTATATGTGAAGAATGAATGAGCCCCACCAGCCCCATCGCACACATCTGTGTGGCCTGGGGCCCCACTGCTCGGCCCCAAGGATCCCTGCTCTCACTCACCCAGGACAGGGCACCCCTAATAGAATCACTCATCACCTTGCACATGGGAAATACGTTCATCCCAAGGTGAGAGGCACAGTGACAACTGAGGCGGAGGCTTCCTCATGGGGAGGAGGGACATGATGAATTAGCCCAACCACGGCCCGTCCAGCAGACCTTTCCGCAGGCCAGGCCCCCAGAAAGCACTTTCCGTGAAGGACCCGCTGGTCTCTACAGTCACCGTAGGGGGCTGGTCCTCTCTTTACCCTAGTGTGCAGAGGGGCCAGCTGAGGCTCAGAGAGGTGGAGTGACATTCCCACATGTCACAGCTAGAAGGTGGCCGAGTCACCAATGTCCCATCGGGAAAAAGTGCTCACCTTGTGAAGAGAAGCTCCAGCGTCTGCTGGGTGGTAGGGAAAGCCCTGTAGGAGCCCAGGAATGTGGGGAGGTCGGAGGGGTCCCCGCCCAGGAAGGCAGGCACCAGGTTTCCCACCAGCTACTCCAGCCTGCCTGCCTGGACGCTCCACACCATGCAGGTCTGATTCCTGCCCACTGTGAACACATATTTCCCTTGGGGTGGAACAGAGGAGACATCTGGAATGGCCTACCATACAGTATTTCAAAGAGGCTTAATTTAGGCCTGCTTCTGGGAGCCACTCTGATCCATAGCATGGCAACTGGCAAAGCCTTATCCCAAGTTAAGTTAGTCTCGGCATATTTTAGCAATGCTCCTTTTTAATGTATAATTCATTTTCTTGGTTTTTCCTGTTGATTGTGGCCTCCAGGATGAATGTAGCTTCCAATTTGCAGTGCTTTAGACACTTGTTGGGTTATGCTAGAGACAAAAGCAGGCCCATTATCACTGTGAAGGGTATTAGGCAGTCCAAATCAGGGGATACTTTCCTTGAGGGCTTTAACTAATCTGAGCCTCCTGGTATTTTGACAAGTCGATCTGCAGGAGAAGTGACCCTGTTACTGCTTGATAATTGCCTTCCTTTGCTGCCTTCTTTGCAGCTTGGTCAGCTAACCAGTTGCCTTTTATTATATGAGCTTCACCCTTTCGGTGGCCTGGGCAGTGCATTATGGCCAATTGTGAGGGCTTGTGGGCTGCTTCTAATGGTGACAGGATTTAAGAGGCATGCTTTATGTCTTTACTGTTTGAAGTGAGGAGCCCCCTTTCTTTCCAGATTGCCCCGTGAGCATGCACCATGGAGAATGTGTAGTGAGAGTCTGTGTATATATTTACTCACTCTCCTTCAGTGAGTAGTAGGGCTCTTGTCAGAGCAATGATTTCTGCATTCTGGGCTGAGCTACCTGGGGACAGGGCTCTTTCTAAGGGTTACCACCGCATACCCAGCACGTCACCTACCTTGGTCCATGAAGCTGCTTCCATCGGTAAACGGTTCCATATCTGGCCCAGCCGAGGGTTAATCGCTTAAGTCCGGTCTGCTAGAGTATACTAGCTCGATGACAGGTAGGCATTTGTGCTCTGGGGGCTGCGCAGCATTAATTGGGAGCATTGTGGCTCGATCTGGGGCTGAAGTGACCTGAAGTCTTACATTGAAATTGTCGGAGAGAATGGCTTGGTACTTTCCCATTCTCCCAGAAGTCAACCAATAGCCCCCTTTTTGTTCCAGTAAAGAAAGAACATGGTGAGGGACATACACAATGGTGGGTTGCCTCCGGGTAAACTTCTGAGTTTCCTGAAGTATGTCACAAGTAGCTGCTACAACTTGAAGGCAGAGAGGCCATCCCTTAAGTCTGTTCTGGTTGTTTTGAGAAGTAGGAAACAGGTAGAGGGATATTCCCCAGAGTTTGAGTTAACACCCCGAGACTTATGCCTTGTCCCTCATGTACATAAAATTTGAAAGGTTTCTTTAAGTCTGGTAGTCCCAAAGCCAGGGCTGAGACTGACTTTGTTTTTATTGTTTCAAAGGCTGTTTGAAACTTACTTTAGTCCAAGTAAGGGACTCAAGATCATGTCCCTTTAAAGTCTCATAGAGGGGCTTTCTATGGGCCCACAGTTCGGGATCCAAATCCAACAGAACCCTGTCATTCCCAGAAACCCCTTCAGCTGTCTGCGAGTCTTGGGTGTTCCCAAACCTGCAGTTACCTGTTTTCTATCAGGCAAAAGATCCTGCTGTCCTTGGGGAAGGACAAAGTCCAGATACATGACTTGTTGCTTACATATTTGGGCCTCTTTCTGGGAAACCTTATATCCATTGTTGGCCAGATAGTTCAGGGTTCTGATGGTATTTTGTAGACACTTACACATGTAGGGCTCGCGATGAGCAAATTGTCCACATTTTGGAGTAAGAGTCTTTCATCCAATATTAAGTTTCCAAGGTCCCTAGCCAACATTTCCCCAAACAGGGTAGGGGAATTCTTAAATCCTTGAGGCAGGACTGTCCAACAATACTGTTGGACTACCTGTGTTTCTGGGTCCTGCCATTCAAAAGCAAACAGCTGCTGTGATTCTTCTGCAATAGGAATGCAGAAAAGAAGTACCTTTCAAGTCCAAAACTGAGCACCACCTGTATTCCCCCAGAATCGTTGTGAACAGAGTGTATGGCTCAGGTACCACAGGGAGCAAATCTTGGACTATTTCATTAACAGCCCTCAAGTCTTAGACAAAGTGATACTCTGCTGAGTTTGGCTTTTTGACTGGGAGAATAGGGGTCTCATACGGGGACCTACAAGGTTTAATTAATCCTTTTCCCGAAAACTTTTTTAGAATTGTCTTAATTCCCTTTTGGGCCTCTTGCCTCAGAGGATATTGTTTTAGATTAGGTGTCCCAGGGGTCCTTTTTAACGGGATTTGTATTGGACATGCATTTTTGGCCTTCCCTGGGGTGCCATCAGCCCATACTTCTGGCTTTATCTTTTCATAGACTTCGGGGGAAAAGAGCTCTGTCTCCTTTTCTGGGGTGTCCATGAGTGCCCTCTGTAGGCTTAAAATGTGCTTCAATGGGACCCTGATGTCAGGCTGTTCTGGTGAAAAAATTACTTGAACATTTAATTTACAAAGGAGATCTCGGCCCAAAAGAGGGATCGACACGCTGGCATATATAAGAAACTGTGTTTCAGGGTGAGGTCCCCTAATTGGCATTCTAGAGGCTGTAAGAGAGAACGATTTTGTACTTGCCCAGAAACTCCCATGACCAGGATGGACTGAGATGTTTTCTGTGCCACCTTGTTGTTTACCACAGCATATGTTGCACCCGCATCTATCAGAAAGTCAATCAACTTGTCTCCCACAGTCAAAGTTACTTGGGGCTCCTGTGGGGAAACTGGAATTGGACACCTCAAGTCCAAGGGAGCCCCTGGTTCTCTTCATTCATCATCAGAGTGTTCCTCTCTTTCTACCATATAAAAGCTTCCCGTCTTTCTTTTATTGTTTCCCGTCTTATTTTTTAGCCCAGGGCAATCTTTTTTCCAATGCCCTTCCTCCTTATAGTAAGCACATTGTTCCCTCCCCAATGGTGGCTTACCTCTGTTTGGGTTACTCACCTTCCGGGAGTCTAATGCTGCTGCCAGAAAAGTGGAATTCCATTTTGCATCATCTTCCTTCTGTCATTGTTCCCTGTTGTTGAACACTTTAAAAGCAACATCTACCAATTGAGAAGGGTTCATTCCAAATGCACCATCTAATTTTTGTAATTTTCTTCTTACATCTGGGACACTTTGCCCAATGAAGGTCATATTTCCCATTCTCATATTTTCGGGGCCTCAGGGTCTGCATCAGTGTAGCATCTATAAGCTTGATAAATTCTTTCTAGAAAGTCTCATGGATCCTCATTGGATTTTTGGTGTATCTCCTGAATTTTGCTTAAGCTCTTTTGCCTAGGTACCCCTTTTGGAGACCCACTAAGATACACTTCCTATAATGCTCTAGATGCGGTATATCTCCATTATTAGGATCCCAGTCAGGCTCAGCAGTAGGAACCGCCAGATTTGCTTCTGGAGTTCCATTTGGATCTGCTGGATGAAGCTGGTGTGCTTCCTTGCTAGCCAGTGACCATCCTCCTTTCATCCCCAGTAAGAATCATATTCATAACCGTGTGAATGTCCACCCCGGGGGGATGGTGAGTGGCAAAGATAGAAGTGAAAAGTTCAGTCATGTGGAGGGGGTCCTCTCAGTAAGCAGGGTTATGGTCTTTCCAATTAAACAAATCTGAAGTTGAGAATGGATTGTGCATCCATAGAAACCCAGCTGGCTGGCCGTTTGCATTAAGGCCTCCTGTGGGGTATTGGTGCAAGGGAAATTGCCCCAATCCAGAAGTGGCTCCCGGTCCAAATTGGGTGCCCTGTCGGGTCTTCGATGGTGACACCAAAGCAGGCCCCTGTGCCCCAGGGGTTAACATAGAAGCTTCTAACTGATCCCCATAAGTAGGGGAAACAGGAATTGGTAAAATGAGTGCATATACTGGTGGCATGGGGTGGTCAGAACAACCGCTGGTGCAGCTGGCTGGGCCAGTGGGGGAGCCGGCTTGGTCAGAGAGGGTTTACGTTTTGAAATAACATGTCCTCAGTCTCATTTTCTCCCTCTCCCTCTTGTAGAACAGATTTTCCCTTGGTTTTCCTTTTAGACTGCTGCCTCATAAGGTGGCAGCCATCTGACTTTTTTCCTCCTGATGAATAGCATAAATGCGTCTACCTATGGAATCTCATCATTTTTACCTGCTCTTTCACAAGACAGTTCTAAATGCGAGATCGTATAATAATTGAGCCATTCAAGGGCCATTGCTCTCCTGATCCTAACATATATTGGGGCCACACACTATTACAGTAGAATATTATCTCTTTCTTAGTCATAGGCCCACAGCTGTATTTTGCCCATTTATTTGAGATACGCCCCAAAGAGCTTTCCTTAGGGACAGATGGAGCGTTTCCTATATTTACAAGTCGAAGAGCAACAAAACACAGAAGGCATAAATTCCAATACCACAACCACAAACAAATTCCATCCTGAATGAACACGAAACAAAAGCAAACGAACAGGTTCCCACAATAATTCTCCTCTCCAACAGGGTACCCCAATCAAATGCAAAACAAGTTGGCCTTTACCTTACAGAAAAAGCCCTAATTGAGCGGGGGAGAATGTTCTCGGCTGCACACACTGGAGTGACTTACCCTACTCTATGGAGCCCATCGGCTCCCAAATTCAATCACTTGCTCCAGCTGCCAAGCACCAGGGCAGCCAGTGCCACTGCAGGGAATTTTGAAGGGAAGATCCTCAGGATAAGTGGTCCCGGCAGCTGCTAGCTAGGGCCTTACCCCCAAATTTCCCAACCCGGGCTGTCTGGCCACAAGCAGCAAGGCTGCTGGCTGGCTCACCAGAATTGATAGCAAGTCCGAGCTTGTCCTGCTCGCTGCATGACAGGCCAATAAATCGGGAGACAAAGTGTTAGGGCAAGGAATAATGGCTTTATTCAGAAAGCCAGCAGACCGAGAAGATGGCAGACTAGTGTCTCAAAGAACCATATTTCCCCAGTCAGAATTCAGACTTCTTTTATACCAGAGAGGCGGCCAGTGTTTGGTTGTGGAGAACTTGGTGCAGAAATCTTTTTTTCTTTTAGCTGTCTACGTAGGTCAAGTCACGGTCAGGTCACGATGTTCCTGCAAACCTCCAACAAAACAGGTACTATTCTCTGTTCTGCAACTTTTTAATCTGAAAGTGTAATACTCTTAAAGGTAACAGCCAGAGAAGGGGCTCAAGGAGCATCCCACGATGTCAGACCAGGCTCATGTGGCGCCTGCCGGGCAGCTGGTGTGAGCCTGGGCTAGAGGTTGCCTCTGCCGTCGTCGTTCCTCAAGGTAGCAGGTGGGCCGTCGCTGCCGGCCAAGGGTGCAGCTGTCCGGGAGCTTTCATGAGCCATGGTGGCTACCTCATCGGTGGCTGCCCCGCATGGCTGGAACAGAGGCGGTCACGGCCCCGGCGCGGGCTCGTCCGCTCGGACGTGTGGAGGCCCAGTGTGGCTGCGTTGGGGTCGCCACTGGGAGCAAGGGGAGGCCATGAAGCGTGGGCGTTCGCCCTCCCGAGGTTGGGGAGGGGACTAAACGGCCCCACAGGCGATGTTGCAGCTGCCTGCATGTCCGGCCTGCTGGCTCCTACCAAGCCCTCTCCAAGGCACGGCTGCACATGTCTGGACAGGTGGGCTGGCCGGGGCTGCCCCGCTAGGACCCAGGATTTGACCCCCAAGATGGCCCTCTACCCCAGTACAGGGGCCGTTCGGTGCGCGGGCCTGGGGCCTGAGGTGCTGGCTTGCGCCCACCCACACGCCCAGCATCTGCTGTTGGACAGTGTGAACCCTTCAGCTCGGCTGCTGTCCAGGCCCCTGCAGTGCCCTCTCAGGATGTAACAGGGACGGAGCGGGCATGCAGCTGTTAGCGCAAGACTGTTAGCTTGGTGGTTAGAGGTCCTGTTCTACCCACAGTCAGCCTCGCAGTGGTCCTTGCAGCTGGGCGCCGTGAGAGACAGATCCCAGCCTTCTCCCTGGGGCCCTCTGGGGCCTCCGGCCTCGGGCTAGTGGGCGAGCTGGGGACCTGGGGACAGGCTGAGGGCTGTGTCCTGCAGAGCTCCAGAGCCCTCGCCACAGCTGCCCACTGGCCAGGCCCAGGCCTTGAAGCAGCAGTGCACCTCTCCACCATTCCCATTTCTACGACCTAATGGCGGTGGTAGTCTCCATGGGTCACAGTCCATGAGTACATGGACACTGCCTTAAGGTAACAGCTTCAGCCAGCTTCAGTCTCTCCAAGTTTCAAAAACTGGTACAGCTTAGATCAGTTGTCTACGGCTAGGAGGTGGCCAGAGGTCAGGGTTAAGTTGCAAGGACATGGCCCATCATTACTTAAGGTCCACCTCTGTGGTTCGGGTTATTCTCAAAAAGGACAATTGCTGTGAGCTGGGAAGGACAATTGTTAATAACCTGATTGGTATTTACTATTGATCCTATACAGATGATTCTCTCCCGTTTAAATGAAAAGCCAAAGGGCAGGCTGATTGCTGGGTGCCTGGCTCCCTCAGTGATGACGGCTGGGCAGGTCTGGGGACTCAGCCCTAAGGGCGCCGCCAGCTGAAATCTGCCTCTTCAGCCAGACCTGGGCACTGGCGGGAGGACCCAGACTGGGTGCTGGACGAACGCTCTGGGGCAGGGTTAAGCGGCCCATGCAGGGAGCCCCTCCTCTTAGCCAGGGCCTGGACCTTGGAGGGCGAAAGCTGAGCCTTGGGACCTTCCCCTTTCTTGTCAGAACAGAGAGTAACATTTGTTTTGGTGGAGGTTTAAAGGAACATTGTGACCTGACCATAACCTGACCTCAAGAACAAAGTATCTGACACCAAGAGGTCTGCAACAGCTAACCACGCCTCTCCCTCACCTTTCCTATAAAAGGGCTTTGCTGAAAGCTTTTGGGGAGTTTGGGGTTTTTAAGGCATGAGCCACCCATCTCCTTGCATGGCCCTGCAATAAACCTTTCTCTGCTCCAAACTCTGATGTTTTGGTATCGTTTGGCCTCACCGTGCATTGGGCACATGGACTTGGCATTCAGTAACATGGTGACTGTGCCGGTGAAGAGGGTGAGTGCGCAAATGGGGGCCAGTTCCTGTGGCCTGTGACCCAGGGAGACTGCGGCTGTGGGGACCACTGCGATGCTGACCCGTGGTGGAGCAGGATGGCTAATGGCTAACGGCCCCAAGCTCATCCCTCCCCCATTACAGCCCTCCCCTCAAGTCCCCCTCCCCCGACATGGAGATGCGGGGACATGAGGCTGCCCAGGGAGGGCTCCCAGACGCGGCCGGGCCTGGATTGGCCTGCTCTAGGCCACCTCGTGTTCCCTTAGGGACCTCCTGGTAAAGGACCAGAGTCGTCCAGGTTAAGTATTGAACCGCCTAACGCATCTGAGAAACCTCCCACTCAGGGGTTTCCTGAAGCAGAAACCCTGGGAAGTCAGGACACAGCAGGAGAACATCCGTCTCTGTGAAGCATCTCCAGCCAAGTGAGCCGGCTGTGGGGCTGTCGCTAGAACGTGTGTGCCTGGCTCCCGGGGCTCAGAGTTCTGTTGGGGTCTGTTGCCAAAGAGGTGACTTCACTTCCTGGGGGCCCCTTACTTGAATCCCCTCCTCAGACAACACCGCTACACACAGCCCCGCTGGGCTGCCGACGGCTCACCCCTTCTCCACGCAACCCCGTATCTCACACAGTCACACCTCACAGCCCTCTCCAGCGCTCCCGGGGAGGGAGGTTCTGTGTGCAGCTTTGAGGAGGCAGACCTGGGTTCCAGACTCAATTCCCCATTCTACCTGTTCTCCATCCTGGATAAGTCACTGTGTCTCTCAGGACCTTTCTGTTTCCCTGTCTGTGCAATGGAGACTATTGTGGCCTGTACTTCTAGGGATGTCCTCAGGCATATATGGAATAATATCTATACAAGTGGAGGAGTGGTATCACATGTTGGAAGTGCCTCCAAACCCTTTTTTCTTTCTCTTGTCACCTCCCTGCGTCTGTTGCTCTTCTGACACCACAGTCTAAATGTCTAATGTCACTGTGTGTGTGTGTGTGTGTTTGCCAATGTTCACTCCCTGAATGCCCAGTAGAAAATGCCCACGCCCCCACACACACATAGGGAGAAAATGGACAAGAACTTACCAAGATCTTAGGGTTTCTCATTACCAAAGCAATTCCTATGGGAGGGGTCTGGGCCTGGCCTAGAGGGTCATAACACACCCTTACTCCTGGACGCTGCCTGTCGTGGGCCCTGCGGTAGTCCGTGTGTGTTTATGGACCTCAGTTTTCAACTGTCCAGTGAGAGAGAGATTCAGAAGTATAAGAACTAAACTCAGCATAGAGCTGTCTCTAGATCCCTCTTCCCTGGTTGTGGTGTGGACAGGGGTTCACTCAGGGTTCCCATGACATAGGCACCTCCTAGGAGAAGAAGTTGCCAGATACCCATCTAGGCTGCAAAATGCTGTCCCTCTTCCCCGTGCCATCTCCGTATCTGCTCTAACTATACCAGCACAGCCTTTTCCAGAGCCCCTGAGAGAACCTGGGTGCAGCCAGGCCCCAGCTTTGAGGACACAGAGTTGGGTTCATACGTGGCTCTGCCTATTGGCAGTCTGTGGTTCTGGGCAAGGCAGTAAGGCTCTCAGGGCCTCCCCCTTCTCCACTCATGGAGGGACCCCCGTGGTCCCCACGTCCTGATGAACACATCCTTGTGTCATCTCTTACTTTTGAGTGTGGACAGGACTTAGTGTCTCATTCTATTCCATGGAAGGTGGTGAAGTGATACAAGGTCACTTCCAAGATTTGGTTGTCAACAGTCAGTGTCTAACCTCCCTCCTTCCCTGTCTCTCTCTCTGTTTCTCTCTTTCTCTGTCTCCCCTTCTGTCTCTCCCTCCTGCCCTTTGTCTGGTCCCTTGCTATCTGGAGAGGCCCACATGGCCCAGAACTGAGGAAAGCAACAGACAGAGGAGAACTCAGAACTTCAGTCCAAACTGCATCTTTATACTACTTCAGTGAGGTCAGATCCTGACTCAGTTTTGTTCACAGCCCCAAACCTCCTGGGAGACCCTGGGAAGCATCCAGCTGAGCCACGCTCGATTCCTGGTCCCAGAAACCTGCGATAATAAATGTTTGTTGTTCAAGCCAGCAGCATTGGGAAATGTTGTCCCATAGCAACAGATCACTAATTCAGTCATTACACAGCGGGCCACGCCCGCCCCATACTCTTCTCCCCTACTCTCCGCCCACGCCCCCTTCCAGCCACACTGGCCTCCTTACTAAATTCATCTCTGGCCAGATACATTCTGCTTCCGTGCCTCTACACAGGTGTGCATTCTTCTGTGCTGAGTATCTCCAGACCTGTGACTGGCTGGCTCCTTCTTGTCGTACTGCTAGAGATAGAAACGTCACTTTTGTCAAAGTATCTGGCACAGAACGCTCGTATAACTATTTTTAATACATAACAAGCAAAGGAAGCAAGCAGAGGAGATTATCAAAGGGCATTAAACACTTCTCTAAATGCATTAAAGAATGTTTATATCATCCATTCCCTGGTATAACACTCTGGTCAAAGTAGCTTGTCCGTAGCAATCTTTTAAACATTTTCCTACATAGGTTTTTAAACAATTCTCTAAATGCATTACAGAATGTCTTTCAAATCCAATTCCTTAAACAACTCTCTTCTCTGTGTAGCAAGCAGGTTTCACTGTTTTAACCATTATTCCATGTGTTTTTAACCATCTCCCTCAATGCGTTATAGAATGTCTATCATATGCATTGTCTGAAATAACACTTTTCAGTGAAGATGATATGTAGCACTCTAATAACCATCTTTATTACATGTCTTTCTAAACACTGCTCTAAGTTCATTACAGAGTGGATATTACAACCATTCCCTTAAATAACACAGCTTTTTAATGTAGCAAATGGGTTGCACTCTTATAGCTATCATTATTCCATGTGTTTTAAAATATTTCTCAAAATGCATTATTACAAGGCTATCACATGCATTCCTTGAGATAACACTCCTCTCAAAGTAACATGCACATAGTACTATAACCACTTTTATTGTATTTGTTTCTAAAAACTTCTCTTAATGCATTAGAGAACAGCTATCACACCTGTTGCCTTAAATAACACTTTTGTCAGGCAGCTTGCATGCACACTCATATAACCATTATTATTACGTGTTTTAATTACTTTCTAAATGCATTGTGGAATTCTGTCACTTCCGTTTTTTAAAATTAGTTTTTTTGGAGTATAGTTGATTTACAATATTGTGTTAGTTTCTGCTGTACAGCAAAATGAATCAGTTATATATCCACTCTTCTTTTTAAACAACTTTATTGGAGTATAACTGCTTTACAGTGTCGTGTTAGTTTCTGCTGTATAACAGTGAATCAGCTATGTGTATACATATATCCCGATATCGCCCCCCTCTTGTGCCTCCCTCCCACCCTCCCTACCCCACCCCTCTTACCTCACAAGGCACTGAGCTGATCTCCCTGTGCTATGCAGCTGCTTCCCACTAGCTATTTATTTTACATTTGGTAGTGTATATATGTCCATGCTACTCTCTCACTTCCTCCCAGCTTACGTTTCCCCCTCCCCGTGTCCTCAAGTCCATTCTCTACGTCTGTGTCTTTATTCCTGTCCTGCCCCTAGGTTCATCAGAACCATTTCTTTTTAGATGCCATATATACGTGTTAGCGTATGTTATTTGTTTTTCTGACTTACTTCACTCTGTATTACAGACTCTAGGTCCATCTTCCTCATTACAAATAACTCAATTTCATTTCTTTATATGGCTGAGTAATATTCCATTGTATATATGGGCTACATCTTCTTTATCCAGTCATCTGTCGATGGACACTTAGGTTGCTTCCATGTCCTGGCGATTGTAAATAGTGTGGCAGTGAACATTGTGGTACATGACTCTTTTTGAATTATGGTTTCTTCAGGGTATATGCCCAGCAGTGGGATTGCTGGGTCATATGGTAGTTCTAGTTTTAGTTTTTTAAGGAACCTCCATACTGTTCTCCATAGTGGTTGTATCAATTTACATTCCCCCCAACAGTGCAAGAGGGTTCTCTTTTCTCCACACCCTCTCCAGCATTTATTGTTTGTAGATTTTTTGATGATGGTCATTCTGACCCGTGTGAGGTGATACCTTATTGTGGTTTTGATTTGAAGTTCTCTAATGATTAGTGATGTTGAGCATCCTTTTATGTGTTCGTTGGCAATCTGTATATCTTCTTTGGAGAAATGTCTATTTAGGTCTTCCACCCATTTTTGGATTGGGTTCTTTGTTTTATTGATATTGAGCTGCATGAGCTGCTTGTATGTTTTAGAGATTAATCCTTTGTCAGTTGCTTCATTTGCAAATATTTTCTCCCATTCAGAGGGTTGTCTTTTCATCTTGTTTATGGTTTCCTTTGCTGTGCAAAAGCTTTTAAGTTTCATTAGGTCCCATTTGTTTGTTTTTATTTCCATTTCTCTAGGAGGTGGGTCTAAAAGGGTCTTGCTGTGATTTATGTCATATGTTTTCCTCTAAGAGTTTTGTAGTATCTGGCCTTACATTTAGGTCTTTAATCCATTTTGAGTTTATTTTTGTGTATGGTATTAGGAAGTCTTCTAATTTCATTCTTTTACATGTAGCTGTCCAATTTTCCCAGCACCACTTATTGAAGAGGTGGTCTTTTCTCCATTGTACATTCTTGCCTCTTTTATCAAAGATAAGGTGGCAATATGTGTGTGGGTTTATCTCTGGGCTTTCTATCCTGTTCCATTGATCTATATTTCTGTTTTTGTGGCAGTACCATACTGTCTTGATGACTGTAGCTTTGTAGTATAGTCTGAAGTCAGGGAGCCTGATTCTTCCAGCTCCATTTTTCTTTCTCAAGATTGCTTTGGCTATTTGGAGTCTTTTGTGTTTCCATACAAATCGTAAAAAATTTTGTTCTAGTTCTGTGAAAAATGCCATTGGTAGTTTGATAGGGATTGCATTGAATATGTAGATTGCTTTGGGTAGTATAGTCATTTTCACAGTGTTGATTCTTCCAATCCAAGAACATGGTATATCTCTCCATCTGTATCATCTTTAATTTCTTTCATCAGTGTCTTATAGTTTTCTGAGTTCAGGTCATTTGTCTCCTTAGGTAGGTGTATTCCTAGGCATTTTATTCTTTTTGTTGCAGTGGTAAATGGGAGTGTCTCCTTAATTTCTCTTTCAGATTTTTCATTGTTAGTGTTTAGGAATGCAAGAGATTTCTGTGCATTAATATTGTATCCTGCTACTTTACAAATTTATTGATTAGCTCTAGTAGTTTTCTGATAGCATCTTTAGGATTCTCTGTGTATAGTATCATGTTATCTGCAAACAGTGAGACTTTTACTTCTTCTTTTCTGATTTGGATTCCTTTTCTTTCTTTTTATTCTCTGATTGCTGTGGCTAAAACTTCCAAAACTATGTTGAATAATAGTGGTGAGAGTGGGCAACCTTGTCTTGTTCCTGATCTTAGAGGAAATGGTTTCAGTTTTTCACCATTGAGAACGATGTTGGCTGTGGGTTTGTCATATATGCCCTTTATTATGTTGAGCTGGGCTCCCTCTATACCAACTTTCTGGGGAATTTTTATCGTAAATGGGTGTTGAATTTTGTTGAAAGCTTTTTCTGCATCTATTGAGAGTTTCATATGGTTTTTATCCTTCATTTTGTTAATATGGTGTTTCACATTGATTGATTTGAGTATATTGAAGAATCCTTGCATTCCTGGGATAAACCCTACTTGATCATGGTGTATGATCCTTTTAAAGTGCTGTTGGATTCTGTTTGCTAGTATTTTGTTGAGGATTTTTGCATCTATGTTCATCAGTGATATTGGCCTGTAGTTTTCTTTTTTTGTGACATCTTTGTCTCGTTTTGGTATCAGGGTGATGGTGGCCTCATAGAATGAGTTTGGGAGTGTTCCTCCCTCTGCTACATTTTGGAAGAGTTTGAGAAGGATAGGTGTTAGCTCTTCTGTAATTGTTTGATAGAATTCACCTGTGAAGCCGTCTGGTCCTGGGCTTTTGTTTGTTGGAAGATTTTAAATCACAGTTTCAATTTCAGTGCCTGTGATTGGTGTGTTCATATTTTCTATTTCTTTCTGGTTCAGTCTTGGAAGGTTGTACTTTTCTAAGAATTTGTCCGTTTCTTCTAGGTCGTCCATTGTATTGACATACAGTTGCTTGTAGTAGTCTTTCATGATCCTTTGTATTTGTGCAGTGTCAGTTGTTACTTCTCCTATTTCATTTCTAATTCTGTTGATTTGAGTCTTCTCCCTTTTTTTCTTGATGAGTCTGGCTAATGGTTTATTATTTTTTTTATCTTCTCAAAGAACCAGCTTTTAGTTTTATCCACTCTTTTTAAAATTCTTTTCCCATGTAGGTCATTAGAGAGTATTGAGATGACTTCCCTATGCTATACAGTAGGTCCTTATTAGTTATCTGTTTTACATATAGTAGTGTGTATATGTGGATCCCCATCTCCCAATTTATCCCTCCCCCACCTTTCACCCCTGGTAACCATAAGTTTGTTTTCTACATCTGTGACTTTTATTTCTGTTTTATAAACAGGTTGATTTGTAATATTTTTTAGATTCCACATATAAGCAATATCATATGGTATTTGTTCTTCTCTGTCTGACTGACTTCACTTACTATGACCGTCTCTAGGTCCTTCCATGTTGCTGCAGATGAGGTTATTTCATTCTTTTTTATGGCTGAGTAATATTCCATTGTGTATATATACCACATCTTCTTTAACCATTCCTCTGTCGATGGACATTTAGGTTGCTTCCATGTCCCAGCTATTGTAAATAGTGTTGCAGTGGACATTGGGGTGCATGTACCTTTTCAAATTATGGATTTCTCTGCGTATATGCCGAGGAGTGGGATTGCAGGATCATATGGTAGTTCTAATTTTAGTTTTTTAAGGAAACTCAATACTGTTCTCCATAATGGTTGTACCAATTTACATTCCTACCAACAGTATACAAGTGTTCCCTTTTCTCCACACCCTTTCCAGAATTTACTATTTGTAGATTTTTTGATGATGGCCATTCTGACTGATGTGAGGTGATACCTCACTGTGGTTTTGATTTGTATTTCTCTAATAATTAGTGATGTTGAGCATCTTTTCATGTGCTTTTTGGCCATCTGTATGTCCTTTTCTGAGAAATGTCTATTTAGATCTCCCACCCATTTTTTGATTGGGTAGTTTGTATTTTTGATATAGAGCTGCATGAGGTTTTCTTGTATTTTGGAGATTAATCCCTTGTTGGTTGCTTCATTTGCAAATATTTTCTCCCATTCTGAGGGTTGTCTTCGTTTTGTTTATGGTTTCCTTTGTTGTGCAAAAGTAAGTTTCATTAGGTCCCGTTTGTTTATTGTTGTTTTTATTTTCATTACTCTAGGAGGTGGATCAGAAAAGATCATGCTGCGATTTATGTAAGAGAATGTTCTGCCGATGTTTTCTTCTAAGAGTTTTATTGTATCCAGCCTTACATTGAGGTCTTTAATCCCTTTTGAGTTTATTTTTGTGTATGGTGTTAGGGAGTGTTCTAATTTCATTCTTTTACATGTAGCTGTCCAGTTTTCCCAGCACCATTTATTGAAGAGACTGTCTTTTCTCCATTGTATAGTTTTGCCTCCTTTGTTATAGATTAGGTGACCATAGGTGCTTGGGTTTATCTCTGCAGTTTCTGTCCTGTTCCATTGATCTATATTTCTGTTTTTGGCCAGTACCATACTGTTTTGATTCCTGTGGCTTTGTAGTGTAGTCTGAAACCAGGGAGCCTGATTCCTCCAGCTCCGTTTTTCTTTCTCAAGATTGCTTTGGCCATTTGGGGTCTTCTGTGTTTCCATTCATATTGTAAATTTTTTTGCTCTAGTTCTGTGAAAAATGCCATTGGTAATTGGACAGGGATTGCACTGAATCTGTAGATTGCTTTGGGTAGTATAGTCATTTTCACGATATTGATTCTTCCAATCCAAGAACATGGTATCTCTCTCCATCTGTTTGTGTCATCTTTGATTTCTTTCATCAGTATCTTATAGTTTTCTAAGTTCAGGTCATTTGGCTCCTTAGGCAGGTTTATTCCTAGGTATTTTATCCTTTCTGATGTGATGGTACATGGAATTGCTTCCTTTATTTCTCTTTCTCATCTTTTGTTGTTAGCGTATAGAAATGAAACAGATTTCTGTGTATTAATTTTGTATCCTGCACCTTTACCAAATTTGTTGAGGAGTGCTAGTAATTTTCTGGTGGCATGTTCAGGATTTTCTATGTATAGTATCATGTCATCTCCAAACAGTGACAGTTTTACTTCTTCTTTTCCAATTTGGATTCCTTTTATTTCTTTTTTTCTCTGATTGCCGTGGCTAGGACTTCCAAAAATATGTTGAATAATAGTGGTGAGAGTGGACACCCTTGTCTTGTTCCTGATTTTAGAGGAAATGGTTTCAGTTTTTCACCATTGAGAATGATGTTTGCTGTGGGTTTGTCGTAGATGACCTTTATTATGTTGAGGTAGGTTCCCTTTATGTGCACTTTCTAAATGGGTGTTGAATTTTGTCAAAAGGTTTTTCTGCATCTATCGAGATGATCATATGGTTTTTATTCTTCAATCTGTTAGTGTGGTATATCACATTGATTGATTACTGTATACTGAAGAATCCTTGAATCCATTGATCATCGTGTATGATCCTTTTAATATGTTGTTGGAGTCACTTTGCTAGTATTTTGTTGAGTGTCTTTGTGTCAGTGTTCATCAGTGATATTGGCCTGTAATTTTCTTTTTTAGTGTGTGTGATATCTTTGTCTGGTTTTGGTATCAGGGTGATGGTGGCCTTGTAGAATAAGTTTGGGAGTTTTCCTTCCTTTCCAATTTTTTTGAAGAGTTTCAGAAGGATAGGTGTTAACTGTTCTCAGAATGTTTGACAGAATTTGTCCGTGAAGCCATCTGGTCCTCGACTTTTGTTTGCTGGAAGTTTTTAAATCACAGTTTCAATTTCAGTGCTTGTTATTGGTCTGTTCATATTTTCTCTTTCTTCCTGGTTCAGTCTTGGAAGGTTGTACCTTTCTATGAATTTGTCCATTTCTTCTAGGTTGTGCATTTTATTGGCATATAATTGCTTGTAGTGGTCTCTTATGATCCTTTATATTTCTGTGGTATCAGTTGTAACTTCTCCTTTTTCATTTCTAATTTTATTGATTTGAGTCCTCTCCCTTTTTTTCTTGATGAGTCTGGCTAAAGTTTTATCAATTTGAGATCTTTGCAATTGTTTTCTTTGTTTCTTTTTCATTTATTTCTGCTCTGATCTTTATTATTTCTTTCCTTCTACTAACTTTGGGTTTTGTTTGTTCTTCTTTCTCTAGTTCCTTTAGGTGTAATGTTAGATTGTTTATTTGAGACTTTTCTTGCTTCTTGAGGTAGGATTGTATGACTATAAACTTCCCTCTTAGAACTGCTTTTGCTGCATTCCATAGGTTTTGGATCATCGTGTTTTTGTTGTCATTTGTCTCTAGGTATTTTTTGATTTCCTCTTTGATTTCTTCAGTGGTCCACTGGTTGTATCGTAACATTGTTTAGCCTCCATGTGTTTGTGTTTTGTACAGTTTTTCCCCCGTAGTTGATTTCTAATCTCATAGTATTGTGGTCAGAGAAGATGCTTGATATGATTTCAGTTTTCTTAAACCTACTGAGGTTTGATTTGTGACCCAAGATATGATCTATGCTGGAGAATGATCCATGTGCATTTGAGAAGAAAGTGTATTTTTCTGCTTTTGGATGGAATGTCCTATAGATATCAATTAAGTCTGTCTGGTCTAATGTGTCATGTAAGGCTTGTGTTTCCTTATTAATTTTCTGTCTGGATGATCTGTCCATTGGTGTAAGTGGAGTGTTAAAGTCCCCCACTATTATTGTGTTACTGTCAATTTCCCCTTACATTCCTGTTAGCATTTGGCTTATATGTTGAGGTGCTCTATTTTGGGTGCACATATATTTACAATTGTTATATCTTATTCTTGGATTGACCCCTTGATCCTTATGTAGTGTCCTTCCTTGTCTTTTGTAAGAGTCTTTATTGTAGTCTGTTTTGTCTGATATGAGTATTGCTACTCCAGCTTTCTTTTGATTTCCATTTGAATGGAATATCTTTTTCCATCCCTTCACTTTCACTGTGTATGTGTCCTTAGGTCTGAAGTGGGTCTCTTGTAGAGAACATATACATGGGTCTTATTTTCGTATCCATTCAGCCAGTCTGTGTCTTTTGTTTGGAGCATTTAATCAATCACATTTAAGGTAATTATCGATATGTATGTTCCTATTGCCATTTTCTGAATATTTCTGGACTTGTTTTTGTAGGTCTTTTTTCTTCCTTCCTCTTTTGTTCTCTTGTGGTTTGATAACCATCTTTGGTGTTGTGTTTGGGTTGCTTTTTCTTTTTTGTGTGTGTATTTATTGTAGTTTTGGGTTTGCTGTTCCTATGAGTTTTTGATATAGCAGTCTATATATGTACAAGGTTGTTTTAAGTTGTTGGTCTCTCTCCCACCTAGAGGAGTTCCTTTAGTATTTGTTGCAAAGCTGGTCTGTTGGTGATGAATTCTCTTAGCTTTTGCTTGTCTGTGAAGCTTTTGATTTCTCCATTGAATCTGAATGAGAGCCTTGCTGGGTAGAGTATTGTTGGTTGTAGGTTTTTCCCTTTCACCACTTTAAATATATCATGCCACTCCCTTCTGGCCTGCAGAGTTTCTGCTGAAAAATCAGGTGATAACCTTATGGGGATTCCCTTGTATGTTATTTGTTGCTTTTCCCTTGTTGCTTTTAGTATTTTTTCTTTGTATTTAATTTTTGTTAGTTTGATTAATATGTAATATGCTCCTGATGGGTGGGGCTGTGTTCCTGTCTTGCTCATTGTTTGGCCTGAGGCATTCCTGCACTGGAGCTTGCAGGCTGTTATGTGGGATTGGGTCTTGGTGCCAAAATGTGGACCTCCTGCTGAGCTCATGCTGATTAATATTCCCTGGGGCCTCTGCTACCAGGGTGATTGCCCCCACAGTGATCTACAGCCCATACCCGCTTCCCCAGGAGACCCTCCAAGACCCCTAGGTAGGTCTAGCTCAGGTTCCTATGGAGGTACTGCTTCGTGCTGGGTCCCAGTGCACATGAGATCTTGTGTGTACCCTCCAAGAGCGGAGTCTATTTCTCCCCACACTGTGGGGTTCCTGCCCTCAAGCCCTGCTGGCCTTCACTTCTAAATGCTCTGGGGGTTCTTCCTCCCAATGCCAGACCCTCAGACTGTCTAGGAGGGTTATTTTTATGTGGGAACGTCCCTGTGTAGCCTGCGTTTTTTGTTTGTTGTTGTTACGAGGGTTGTTTTCAGTATGGGTGTCTGCCACGTCTTTTCCTCAGTGTATGCTGGCCATTATCCCCTTGATAGGAGGTTTGGCTGGTGTTGTGGTGACCAGATCCTGCACTGGGTATTGAGCGGGGCCTCCCCTTTGGTCTGTGGTTGTCACTGCCCTGTCAGGGGCAGAGTCTGCTCCCTAGTTGTTATTGAAGAGGCCCCCAGATCTGTTTCTTAGCTGTGTTTCTGATCTGCGATGCAAGGTAGATGGGATTGGAGCACTCCCACTGGGAGAGAAGCCACTGAGTATTCCTCCTCTGGAGATGTTCACCTGTGAGCCTGCTCTGTTGTGTCACCTTTCACCTGTTGTGCGGGCTCAGAAGTTACTCTGTTGTTGGCACTGCTCTCAGTCCCACCTTAACCATGAGTATGTTGGCAGTTGGCCCTGGTGTCTCTCAGGTGTTGTTTTCACCAGGCCACCAGCGTAGATCCACTGAAGTCAGGTCCCAGAATTGCAGTAATCATGGATCTGAACCCATTGTGGGCGCTATGGGGACAGCCCATCTCCTGCATGTACTTGCCCACAAACCCCACAGCTGCTAAAGCTAGACTCGTCTCAGCTGTGGGAGCACTTGTCGACCATTCAGATGTTTTGCTGGTGCTGAGTTTACAATGCTGGTCATTGGGGGTGTGTGTGATTCCACGGTTTGTGCAGTTGTGAGGAGAGATTTCAGCTTCTTCCTTCGTTGCATGGCCCCTGGGACACAGCTGTGGTTTCAGCTCCACCTCTGCATGTGGGCCACCCACAGGTGTCTGCTCCTGAGGCTGCCCCGGAACACATGAGTCCAGTCTGGTAGGGACGGGTCAGGCAGTGTATCCAGAGGCCTCGGGTACAAGAGAGCCGGCCCCAGCAGGGATGGTTGCGTTGCATGGAGAGTTGGCGGCAGCGTGCGTGAGAGAGCTGGCCTGGAGGGGTGGGGCACGTGGGGGCGCGAGAGAGCCAGCCCTGGCGGGAGCCCTTCCTAGTGCCTGGGGAGGCAGGTGTCAGCCGGTGGGGAGAGAGGCTGCAGTGGTGGCCACGCCATTTGTGCGTCTCTCAGCAACTGGTACCTTGCTCCTATGGTGGTCCAGGTTTCCTTCACGAGCATTCCAGGTTGCGGATTTCCTCACTCCCATGCCCTCAGGCTGTCCCCTTCTCACGGCCAACAGCAGTTCCCTCCCCGGGTCTGTTCTCCCAACCCCACATTCCAGCACCCAGTCCCCGTCCGCACTGGGGACACACTTCTCAGGCTGAGGCCCCCAGGGCTGTGGCTCGGTCCCTCTGTTCAGGTCTCACTCTGTCCTGCCTGCCACAGTCTGGTTGCTGCACTCGCCTCAGAGCCCCCGAAGGACCCCTTCTGTCCCAGCTGATCTCCTGTCAGTGAGGGGGCTTCCCCAGATGCAGGAACCTCTCCTCTCCTTCAGCTCCCCCAAGGGGCGCAGGTCCCGTCCCGCGTCCTCTCCTCTTCCTTTTTTCCTTATTTTTTCTTTTGTCCTACCCGGTCACGTGGGGATCTTTCTTGCCCTTTTAGGTGTCTGACGTCCTCTGCTAGTGTTCAGCAGGCGCTCTGTGGGAACTGTTCCATGTGTTCCTGAGGCGTTTGTGGGGGGAGGAGCTCCACGTCCTCCTCCGCCGCCGCCATCTTGTCCCCCTTTCACATTCTTTTCTTCAATAACACTCTTCTATAGGTGTTGTAGAATACAGGTTCCACTTTTATAAACATATTCACTCCATGACACAGTGCTGTGTGTGAATTACAAGTTTAAGGCATACAGCGTAGTAACTTGCCTTACATATATTGAGAAATGATTCCCACAGTAAATTCAGTTAATATCCATTATCTCATGGATACCGAAAAAAGAAGAAACCTGTTTTCCTTGTGATAAGGATTCTTAGGATCTGCTCTGAACAGCTTTCAAATATACCATACAGCAGAGTTAATTATAGCCATTATGTTTTACATTATATACCCAGGACTTATTTATCTTGGAACTGAACGTTTATACATTTTGACCACTTTCATCCAACTGCCCATCCCCACCTACCACCTCTGGTAACCACAAATCTCAGCTCTTTTTCTATGAGTTTGGTTTTTCTGTTTGTTTGCTTGTTAGATTACACGTATAAGTGAGATCCTACAGTATTTGTCTGTCTCTGTCTGACTTATTGCACTTAGAATAAATCATCAGGGTCTTCCCATGTTGTCACAGATGGCAGGATTTCCTTCTTTTACGGCTGACTCTTTCACTGCATATAAATACAATCTTTTCCCTTCATCTATCAGTGGGTACTTTTTTTTTTAACATTTTTATTGGAGTATAATTGCTCTATAATGGTGTGTTAGTTTCTGCTTTATAATAAAGTGAATCAGCTATACATATACATATATCCCCATATCTCCTCCCTCTTGCAGTGGACACTTTCATTGTTTCCATGTCTTAGTTAATGTAGATAATGCTGCTGGGAACATGGGGGTGCAGCTATGTCTTTGACATAGTGTTTTTGTTTCCTTCATATATATTCTCACTAGTGGAATTACCAAGTCAAATGGTAGTTCTAATTTTTTGAGGGAACTCCACACTGTCTTCCATAGTGGCTGTTCCAAGTTACAGTCCCACCAACAGTGCACAGTATAGTTCCCTTTTCTCCATATCCTTGCCAGCATTCATTTCTTGATAGGTATTCTAACAGGTGTGAAAGAATTTCAATCTAAAGTGGAACCAGGGACTTCCCTCGTGGTGCAGTTGTTGAGAATCCATCTGCCAGTGCAGGGGACATGGGTTCGTGCCCTGGTCTGGGAAGATCCCACATGCCACGGAGCAACTAAGCCCGTGCACCACAGCTCCTGGGCCCGCGTGCCACAACTACTGAAGCCCACGTTCCTAGAGCCCATGCTCTGCAACAAGAGAAGGCACCACAATGAAGAGTAGCTCGTCTCGCTGCAACAAGAGAAAGCCCAGGCGCAGCAACAAAAGACCCAATGCAGCCAAAAATAAATAAATTTATTAAAAGAAATAAAGTGGAACCAAAGGATATAAAATGGAAAATCTTATACATGTGCCCTCAGAAAAATAAAAGTTATGGACTGATTTCCTGTGTGTGCCTGATTTACAGAAAACTGTTAATATTTGAATTTTCTTAAATAATAGGGAGTTGGTCAGGGGAAATCAACCTTGGGAAGTTTTGCTTATGGTTTCCAGAGTCATGAACAAGAAATGACCCAGGTCGGATTGGTCCCAAAATAATAAGCTGAATTGAGCTTTGTTTGTATGACTAGACTGGTTTTGTCTGTATAGGAAATTTTCAAAGCTGACCTCTGGGGTATATGTGTGTGTGTGTGTGTGTGTGTGTTGTTTTTTAACAGACTCTAGATGAACTCTCTTTACATTCCCTGCCCATAAATACAGCCTACCCCAGACCCTCAGTGGACTCACTTGTAACTTGCTTCAATTTGCATGTCCTGATTTGTATTTCTCTGCTATTCCTGAATAAAGTCATTTTTTTGACAATTTGAGCTTGTCTCATTTTCCTTTTTTATTTAGGTCGATACAGGCTAGAGATATTATGGTTTTGATTTGCATTTCTCTAATTATTGAGAACCTTTTTGTGTACCTGTCGTCCATTTGAATGTCATCTTTGGAAAAACATCTGTTCAGATTTGACATTGAGTTACATGAGTTCTTTTTATCTTTCGTATGTTAACCCTTTTCAGATATATGGGTTACAAAAATTTTTTTTTCCATTCAATAGGTTGCCATTTCATTTTTTTGTTTCATTTTGTTTGCAGAGCTTTTTACTTTGATGTAATCATGTTTATTTTGTTGCTTGTGCTTTAGGTGTTAACATGCAAAAAAATAATTGCCAAGCCCCATGTCAAGGAGTTATTTTCCTATGTTTTCCAAGTCTTTTATTTAGTCTTTAATCAATTTTGAGTTAAGTTTTGTGAGTTGTGTAAGATAGGGATCTATTAAATTAATTCTTTTACCTTTGAATATCCAATTTTCCTAGCACTGTTTATTGAAGAAATTGTCTTTTCTTCATTGAGTATTCTTGGCTCCCTTATCAAATATTAGTTGACCATATATGCATGGGTTTGTTTCTGGGCTCTCAATTCTTTTCCATTGGTTTATGTGTCTGTTTTATGCCAGTACCATACTGTTTTGAACACCTTAGCTTTATAATATAGCTTGAAATCAGAAAGAATGAACCTTTGCTTTGTTCTTTCTCAGGGTGCTTTGGCTATTCAGGATCTTTGGCTGTTTCACATAAATTTTAGGTTTTTTTTTTTCTTCTATAAAAGAAAATACCATTGGAATCTTGACAGGGATTGCACTAAATCTGTAGATGACTTTGGTTGGTATGGACATTTTAATATTACTAATTCTCCCAACCCATGAGCATGGGATACCTTTCCATTTATTTGTGTTTATCTTCAGGTTCTTACATCTGTGTCTTGTAGTTTTCAGTGTAGAGATCTTTAACCACCTTGGTTAATTTTATTCCTGGGTATTTTACTGTTTTTGATGCTATTGTGAATGGAAGAGTTTTCTTTTTCAAAAATTCATTGTTAGTGTATAGCAATGCTGATATTTTAATGTTATTTTTGTATCCTGTAATTTTCCTGAATTTGTTGCTTAGAAAGAACAGGGTGGGGTTTTTTTTGTGTGTGTGTGTGGAGTCTTTAGGGTTTTCTCTATAAAATCAATGCCATCTGCAAATAGAGACAATTTTACTTACTCTTTTCCAATTCTGATGCCTATTTTTCTTGCATGAATGCTCTGGCTGGGACTTCCACTGTTGTGTTGAATAGGAGTGATAAGGGTGGGCATCCTTGTCCAGATCTTAGTGGGAAAAGCTTTCAGCCTTTCACCACTGAGTATGATGATGTGGGCTTGTCATACATAGCCTTTATTATGTTAAGGTATATTCTTTCTAGATCTAATTTGTTATGAGTTATTATCCTGAACAGATGCTGAATTTTGTCAAATGCTTTTTCTATATCTATCAAATGATCATATGATTTTTTTTTCTTTCATTCTATTAGAATGATGTATCACGTTTATTGATTTGTGTATGTTGAAGCAATCTTGCATCCCAGGGATAAATCCCTCTTGAATCATGGTGAATGATCCTTTTAATGTGCTGCTGAATTTGATTAGCTAATATTTTACTGAGAATTTTTCCATCTATATTCTCAGGGATATTACCTATTTTAATTTTTATTTTATATTGGAGTATAGTTGATTAACAATGTGTTAGTTTCAGGTGTACAGCAAAGTGATTCACTTATACATATATCTATTCTTTTTCAAATTCTTTTCCCATTCAGGTTATTACAGAATACTGAGCAGAGTTCCCTGTGCTATACAGTAGGTCCTTGTTGGTTATCTGTTTTAAATACAGCAGTGTGTACATGTCAATCCCAAACTCCCTGTCTGTCCTTCCCCACACCCCCATCCTTCCACCCTGGTAAGCATGAGTTAATTCTGAGTCTGTGAGTCTGTTTCTGTTTTGTAAGTAAGTTCACTAGTATCATTTGTTTTTTAGATTCCGCATATAAGCACTATCATGATATTTGTCTTTCTCTGTGTGACTGACTTCACTTAGTATGATAATCTCCAGGTCCATGCATGTTGCTACAAATGACTATACTACCCAAGGCAATCATTAAGGATATTGACCCATAGTTTTCTTTTCCTCTGGTGTCCTTTCCTGGCTTTGGTATTAGAGTAATGCTGGCCTCATAAAATGAGTTTCAGAATTTCACACCTCTTTGATTTTCTTTTTAAGAATTTGAGGATTGATTAATTCTTCTTTAAATGTTTGGTGAAATTCACCTGTGAAGCCATCTGGTCCTGGGGTATTCGATGTTGAGAGATTTTTTTTTTTATCACTGGTCCACTCATTATTTGTTATTGATATGCTCAGATTTTCTATTTCTCCCCGATTCAGTCTGTAGGTTGTACGTTTCTAAGGATTTTTCCATTTCTTCTAGGTCATCCAGTTTGTTGGTGTATACTTTTTCATATAGCTTATGATCCTTTGTTTTTCTGTAGTATCAGTTGTAATGGCTCCTCTTTCATTTATAATGTTGATTTGGGTCCTCTCTCTTTTTTTATTGGTTAGTCTACCTAAAGGTTTGTCAGTTTAGTTCATCTTTTCAATGAACCAACTCTGTTTTATTAATTTTTTATGTTGTTTTCCTGTTCTCTCTTTTATTTATTTGTGCTCTAATCTTTATTATTTCCTTCCTTCTACTTTGGGCTCAGTTTGTTCTTTTTCTACTACTTTGAGGCATAGAGTGAGGAATCTTTCTTGTTTCGTTACCAGACCAAGTTTGTTTGCCTGATGTGCAACAAGCTAACAGGCTGAGGCACTGAGGTTTGCAGCAAAGAAAGGGGGGGAGATGGGAGAACAAGTCTTAAATCTGCCTCCCTAATGGTGGGGGGCTTGGAATATTTATGGCATAAAGAAGCAGGGTGGTCTTAGGTGTGGGGAAAGATGATTGGAGGTAGGGAAGAGGTGAGGCAATCTGTGTTCTGTGCAGGCGTATCTGAATTACATTTTTCTTCATGGGATATATGTTCAAAAATGGAGGCGTGCTACTGGGCATGTACCCTGAGAAAACCATAATTCAAAAAGAGTCATGTACCACAATGTTCATTGCAGCTCTATTTACAATAGCCAGGACATGGAAGCAATCTAAATGTCCATCGACAGATGAATGGATAAAGATGTGGCACATATATACAATGGAATATTACTCAGCCATAAAAAGAAATGAAACTGAGTTATTTGTAGTGAGGTGGATGGACCTAGACTGTCATACAGAGTGAAGTAAGTCAGAAAGAGGAAAGCAACATATGCTAACACACATATATGGAATCTGAACAAAAAAAAGGTTCTGAAGAACCTAGGGGCAGGACAGGAATAAAGATGCAGACATAGAGAATGGACTTGAGGACATGGGGAGGGGGAAGGGTAAGCTGGGATGAAGTGAGAGAGTGGCATGTACATATATACACTACCAAGTGTAAAACAGATAGCTAGTGGGAAGCATCCGCATAGCACAGGGAGATCAGCTCGGTGCTTTGTGTCCACCTAGAGGGGTGGGATAGGGAGGGTGGGAGGGAGATGCAAGAGGGAGGAGATATGGGGATGTATGTATATTATAGCTGACTTACTTTGTTATACAACAGAAACTAACACCACTGTAAAGCAATTCTACTCCAATAAAGATGTTAAAAACAAAAGGAAGATATGTAATCAGGAAAAAACAAATGGAGGTGTGTAGCGTGATATGAAGGTCTAGTTTTGGGCACTCTGACATCAAAAAGCCATTCATCAAACACTCGCATAGACCCAGTTTTAGGATTAGTGGTCCCAACCAGTCTTAATTGGCTCAGCTTGAACTAGACTCAGCTGACTGCAAGTTCCTGGAAAACAACTCAGGCAACCATTTTATTGTTTAAGCTACATGAAGCTTGAAGAGCATGTAATTTGCAATAAAACAGTAAGGCAAGTTTGCTCAGTGAAGGCAGGCTACAAGCAGAGGGGTTTTTAGCAAGCTGTAATACAAACTCAATTTCTGTAAATCACCAGTTTCTACTAACCCTATGGGGCATGGTTTTAAGTTTTGTTTTGTTTTTTTAACCCTGTGGGGCATGGTTTCAGTTTCTTTCTTTTTTTTAAAAATTTTATTTATTTATTTATGGCTGTGTATGGCTCTTCGTTTCTGTGTGAGGGCTTTCTCTAGTTGCAGCAAGTGGGGGCCTCTCTTCATCGCGGTGCGCAGGCCTCTCACTATCGCGGCCTCTCTTGTTGTGGAGCACAGGCTCTAGACGCGCAGGCTCAGTAATTGTGGCTCACGGGGCTAGTTGCTCCGTGGCACGTGGGATCTTCCCAGACCAGGGCTCGAACCCGTGTCCCCTGCATTGGCAGGCAGATTCTCAACCACTGCGCCACCAGGGAAGCCCGGTGTCAGTTTCTTAACACACTATTTGACCAGGGGATTTTTGCAGAAACTAATGCCTGTGGCTGGCAATTTGTTATGTAAGTGAATATTGAAACACCCGTGTTTGAGTAAATATCAACTTTTTTTGCACTTAATGTATTTATTTGAAACTTTGTACATGTCTTACTAAAGCATTCTAATATGTCGTTGGAGTGTGATAGGCAGTATAGCAGGCACCTCTGTGCAGGGGAACAGAACATCTATTACAAATATGCTCTGTTTCACTGTAGTTTCCCCTGGAAGAGCAGACCCTACACTTTATGGCAGCATTTTTTTTTTTTTTTTTTTTTTTTTTTTTTTTAGTCCTGTGGGTATTATTTCCTCTAGAATATGTTCTTTTATTTTACCTGATAGTCGACAAGGTGGATCGACTTGTGGGGGGCTCTTTTAGAAACGCCACAAGAAGGACCAGGTGTGGGACTACCACTACATTCACCAGAATGGTCAGTTATCCATTCTCTAGCTACTGCTAACAAAAATTGCTTGTGAGTCATTTTATTCTGTGCATTAAGGCTACAATAAATTTTATTTGTTTATTTAGGCTGTGCTGGGTCTTAGTTGCAGCCTGCGGGATCTGTTTTAGTGTGGCATGAGGACTCTTAGTTGCGGCATGCAGGATTCTTAGTTGCAGCATGTGGGCTCTTAGTTGTGGCATGCATGCGGGATCTAGTTCCCCAACCAGGGATCGAACCCAGGCCCCCTGCATTACTCAAATAGAAACCCACTTTCTTATACCATTTTCGAGTTTTCTGGAAGATACTGAAGTTTGCCAGTTATTGATCGGATCAAGCAACTCCTTTCATATATTTATTATATTCTAATACATAAGTGGGCTTAGTTGTCTGATGGCCAATCCTTCTGTCTTCCTTTCCTGTAGATGCTGTGGAGGCGTCATGAATAGTTGTCACCATGCGGACTAGCCTCTTGTCTTTCCATATAAGAAGAATCACTTCTCCCTTCCGTAAGAATGTCATTTTCCTCCCCTGCCATAGATTTTTAGATTTCTCCTTTAATTGGTTTGGTAGACAATGATTCTCTCTTATATTCCCACAAACTCTGGTTTTATTTTTCAACAATATTTCAGATGTGGACACACCATTGTAATAATTGTCTTGGTAAATATGGTGCCATGAACCAAGATAAGGTTGTAGGACTGATAATATTGTTTCTTGCAGTTTCTTTCCTTCACCTGTGTAAATCTCAAGGCTGCATATATATCCAGTTTCACTTTAGCTAACCATCCTGACCAAAATTCCATATTCTGTGAGTTTTCCCAGATTATAGGTTTTGAATCTGAGTCATCCTCTCCACTTTATCATTGCCTCATCAAGTGATAACTCTGGGTATATAGATTGATTGAAATTTTGGTAGAAAATAATCCAAAAGAGGTTTAACTTTTGAAATTCTGTCTGCAGGAAGAGGAGTTTCCAAGTTATCGTTAAAGTGAAGAAATGTCATTATTTGTTTGAACCTTCTTCTCGTCATAATCTTTGGAAAGACAGGTGTTTCAAGTAAGGGATCAGTCGACCAATATCCTTTCCAGTGTGACTTTCTTATTTGTGCCATCAAAATTATTAATCCAAGAAACTTCTTCATGTTACTGTTGGTTACAGCAGTCCATTTTAAAACCTTATCATACTTTTTATATGATTTTTTATTTTGTTGGTGATACAAGTTTGAGAAGTGACCAACTCGAACAAGTTACCAAAAATTAATTCTGTTATTTCACTAACACTTTGCTGGTTATTACATTCTGCAGTTACACCTGACACACCTGTAAAGTCTTCTAATTTTCCTGAAATGTTGTCTTCAATCCACTCTTCTGTAGAAGCAAAGGAGCATTCTCCAGCACTGTAAGTTTCATTTTCACTTTCTATATCAGAATCAGTCACTAAGATTTTTTGTCTCTTTTTGGTCTAATATTCACATCGTCTGAATCAGAACTATAATTTTCTGATACAGTAGTATATATGCCTCTTGGACAGTCAGAGAAAGTATCTGCACAAAATTCACTGAAAAATTCTTCTTCAGTCAAAATTTTGCAATGCATCATTTTTGAAAACTTTATGGTAATAAACTATGCAGAAGGTTGGAACAAAAACCTAATGGAGCAAAATGTGAATGATAACGGCAGTCATAAGTTGTATAATGAACCCTTGATCAGTCCTAAGCTCTAACAACTTCGCATGGTGATGTAAATTGTGTCACTCTCTAAAAACATATTGATATGTCTCTGGTCAGTAACGTTTGGGTAACAAAAGATGTATTAATACATCTCCGGTCAATAATGTGTTAATGTAGGCATTTATTGTTATGAACTTTCCTCTCAGAACTGCTTTTGCTGTATCCTATAAGTTTTGGTATGTTGTCTTTCCATTTTTGTTTGTCTCAAGATACTTTTTTATTCCCCTTTTAATTGCTTTAAGACATTGGTTGTTCAGGGTGTGTTGTTATTTTCTGTGTATTCATGAATTTTCCAGTTATCCTCCTGTTGATTTTTAGTTCCTTGTAATTGTGGTCCGAGGAGATACTTGGTATGATTTCAATCTTCTTGAATTTGCTAAGATTTGTTTTGTGGCCTAAGATATGGTCTGTCCTAGATAATGTTCCATGTGCACTTGATGAGAATGCATATTCTGCTGTTGTTGGATAGAATGTTCTGTATATGTCTATCAGGTCTATTTGGTATGTAGTTCTGTTTAAAACCACTGGATCCTTATTGATTCTCTGGATGATCTATCCTTTTTGAAAGTGCAGTATTAAAATCCCCCACTGTTCCTGTATTGATGTTTATTTCTCCTTTTAACCCATGTAGTTTTACTTTATATATTGATATTTAGTTGCTTCAATGTTGGTGCATAAATATATACAAACATTGTATACCTTTTTAATGGAATGATCCCTTTACATGTGTGTGTGTGCGTGTGTGTGTGTATAACACTTTTCTCTCTCTACCAGTGTCAGTTTAAAGTCTGTTTTGTCTGATATAAGTATAGTTACCACTGCTATTTTTGGTTACCATTTCCAGGAAATTTTTTTTTCCATTCCCTCACTTTTAGTCTATGTATGTCTTTGAGGCTAAAGTGAGTCTCTTGCAGGCAGCATGTCATTGGGTCTTATTGTTTTGTCCAATTAGCCATCTTTGTCTTTTGATTGGAGACTTTAATCTACTTATGTTTAAAGCAGTTATTGATAGGTAATAACTTACTATTGCCATTTTGTTAATTGTTTTCTGATTGTTTTGTAGACCCATTGTTCCTTGCTTCTTATCCTGCTGTGTTTGTGTTTGATGTCTTTTGGAATTAGTATACTTTGACTTCATGATCATGTTTTTTGTGTGTATGAATACTACAGGTTTTTTCCTCGTGGTTACCATGAGGCTTACATAAAATATCTTAAAATTATAACACCGTGTTTTAAACTGATAACAAGACTTCAATAGCATTCCTAAGCTTTACACTTTTACTTCTCCTTCCCCTCACATTTTAGGTTATTGATGTTACAGTTTACATATTTTTCATATTGCGTATATAATAGATTTTTTACTTATGCTAATTTTTACTGTTTTTTTAAGTTTCAAACTGGAGTTAGGGAACTATGTACCACCATTACTGTATTACAAAATCTAACTTTGACTATATATTTACCATTACCAGTGAGTTTTGTCCTACTTTCTTATGTTTTTATGATTATATAATTAGTGTCCTTTTCTTCCAGAGAGCTTCTTTAGCATTTCTTATAGGCAGATCTAATGGTGATGAGCTCTCTCAGCTTTTATTTGTTCAGGAAGGTCTTTATCTCTCCTTCATTTCTGAAGGACACCTTGGCTGGATATAGAATCCTTGGTTGACAGGGGTTTTTTTTCCTTTAGCATTTTTAAATTTATCATTCATTTTTCTCCTGGCCTGGAAAGTTTCTGTTGAGAAATCCACCATGTCTTATGGAGGTTCCTTACCATGTAACTTGTCTCCATTCTCTTCCTGCTTTGCAAATTCTTTGTCTTTGATTGTTGACAATTTAATTATAATATGTTTCAGTGTAGCCCTGTTCAGATTCAACATATTTGGGGTCCTTTGGGTCTCATGGATCTGGGTGGCCATTTCTGTTAGTTTGGGAAGTCTGACATTACGGCTTTAAATATGCCATCTGTCCTTTTTTTCCTTCTGGAATTCCTATAATGAGGATATTGTTGCTTTTGATGGTGCCCCACACATTGTGTAGTCTTCTTCACTCTTTTGCAATCTTTATTCTTTTTGTTCCTCTGACTGGATAACTTCTAGATCTCTGATCCTTTCTTCTGCATGGTTGAGCCTGCTGTTGAGACACTACAGAATTCTTCAGTGCAGTTTCTTTTTTTTCAGCTCTCAATTTTTTTTGATTTCTTTGTTGAACTTCTCATTTTGTTCATGCATTGTTTTCCTAATATCCTTTAATTATCTGTGTTCTTGTAGTTTACTAATCTTATTTAAGAGGATTATTCTGAATTCTTGGTCTGACTGTTGCTAGATCTCCATTTCTTTAGGGTGTTACTGGAGCTTTATTAGTTTCCTTTCATGGTGTCATGTTTACTTGATTTTTCATGATCCTTGAATGCATATGTTGGTTTCTACATTTGAGCAAACGGTTTCCTCTTCCAGACTTCACAGGTTAACTTTGGTAAAGTCAGTTCTTCACCAGTCAGCTCAGTTTCGGTTTCTGGACATGTCAACTGGTAGCATACTTTGGGCAGTTGCGGCTTGCTTTCCATCTCTTTTGGGGCAAGGCCTCTGCCCAAGCTCTGAGGTCGGGAGGGGCTGCCGCTGGCTGAAAACATTTGAATAGAAATTGCTGACTTGGTTTCCTGCTCAAGTGAGGCCATAGGATGGGCTCTGCTATTGCCTGGGTTCTCTGGTCAGGCTTCCTGGACAGTCAGGACTGGGTATCAGTACTATACTCAGCAGTTAGATGGAGTATGAATGAGCTTCTCTTCCCTGGTGGGGTGAAGAACAGGTCCCAGGGCCGGCACAGCTCATTGTTTGGGAACCCAAATAAGGCAAGACTGTAT
This sequence comes from Monodon monoceros, assembly GCF_005190385.1. Taxonomy (NCBI): domain Eukaryota; kingdom Metazoa; phylum Chordata; class Mammalia; order Artiodactyla; family Monodontidae; genus Monodon; species Monodon monoceros. The sequence continues at coordinate 9,239,544 of NW_021703781.1, read as the reverse complement.
GTCAAATTCCCTGGCTACGTGGGGCCACCAGATTTACCCTGCGGATGAGGAAAGCCAAGGGCTTTGCTCTCTGTTCAAGTGCCATTGTAAGCAGGGGTGTTGGATGGGCTAGGCAGCTCCTCTTGTGCTCTGGTTAGGCTCCCTAATTGGATGGACTGAAGGCTCTATTCAGCAATGGAAGGGGCTACAAATTAGTTTCCCTATTAGGGTGGGCCCCTGTACAGGCCCTAAGCATGGCAAGTCTCTTGTTTGAGGATCAAATTAGGCAGAAATATGTACCAAGTTCCATGACCTGACAGACCACTGTCCTAGCTCTGTCAAATGGGTAGGGCCACTGGATGGGCTCTTTACTCAAGTGCTGCTGTAATCAGAGTTGCAGGATGGGCTACACAGATTCCCAGGAGATCTGGCTAGGTTTCTTGGTCAAGCCAGGCTGGAAGCTGTATTCGCTTTGGGTGTGGCTATAAACGAGCATCCTTGCCCAGTTGGGGCTGCAGATCAGCCCCCAAGACTGGCAGGGCTCTTTGTTTGGGGATCAAGTTAGATGGAACTGTGCACTAAGCTCCCTGGACAAATGGGGCCACTATCTTTGTTCTGCAGATGCAGAGCTGCTGGCCAAACTCTCTGCTCAAGTGCCACTGTAATCAGGGCTGCAGGGTGAGCTACTGAGATTCCCAGGAGCTCTGGTTAGGTTTCCTGATGGGTAGTGTTGTAGGTTGTATTCAGCAATAGGTAGAGCTATGGAGTAGCTTCCCTGCCCAGGCAGGACCACAGAACTGGATTGAGGTAAGACCACAAAAAAAAAATAGCCATGCAAAGCTTGGTGGAGCTGTTCCCCCCACTCCAGCCAGGCAGGGGAGCTAATACATAGCCCCACCCTACCAGGAAGCCTGACCTGAGCGCCTGGAAAGCTGCTTAGGCCAGCAGCACTGCACATCTGCAGAACCAGGACACTGGGCCACGTCTGGCCAAGGAACTTGGGGCACAGTTCTCCCTGATTAACTCCCCAAACAAGAGTCTTGCCAGCCTTGGGGGCTGTTCTGTGGCCCTGCCTGGGCAGGGAAGCTACTCTGAGTTCTGCCCACTGCTGAGTACAGCCTCCGACTACCCTCACTGCAGAGCAGTTAAAGAGCTGAATGACATCCTCATGAATCCAGATCTGTTCACTCTCTGCTCTACCACCCTCAGTCTTCACCTACTGCTCAGAGATGCAGGATATAACTAAGGGTCATGTCCAGACATGAAAATTTTCAGCTGCACAAGAAAGAAACCTTTCCAGAAGTTTTCAGAACACCTCTGCAAACAGCTCTGGCCAGAATAAGGACATGTGCCAATCCCAAACAAATCCCCAAGGAGAAACTTTTCCATGACTGTCTTAATCTAACCAAGGTTTACTCTGAGCATTCTAAGACTAAGGTAAGAAAATACAAATAAGGCTATGCTACCAAGGGAAAAAAATGAGTATAGGGAATAAAGAGTTTGTAAGAATCTTTCAATTGTTTGAAAGGTAATTCAAGAAATAACAGCTAATGCATGCATAACTCATAGTTCATAAATTATTCTGAGCACCGCTGTGAAGTAGGCACTACTAATGTCCCCATTTTATAGATGAGGGTCTGAATACAGATAGTTAATTTGTCACAAATCTTTTAAGAGACAAAGCCAGAGAGCATATAAACTCAAGCAATCTGATATCTAACTCTACATCCTCCTGTTTATTGGGAAGAAAGGAATAGGAAAAAATATATACACGACATCATAATACAGATGTAAGTATTTCCTGTTTAGCTTGGATTATACAACTCATACCTAGATGTCTCATCTGAACATTTTAACAGGGTATTTTCTTCATATAATGGAAAGCAATACTGTGTTGAATTGAAGTAGTTCAAATCTGCTTTCTTTAATTAACATGACAATGCTTATTTTGTTTAATTAGTATTTTCATTATACCCACTGGTAGATGCTGAGGCACATGAAAACTTAATAAACACAATGTTTAAATTCTTTATTAAAGAGTTAATAGAAAACACTGGCCATATCCACTTATATATGCCAGGAAACCATAAGAGAACATATACTAGGTAAGATAAACTTGACAACTGTAAAATATTATTTGCCTTAAAATGTATATTAAGAGAAATTGGTTAGCATTTAACGTGAAAAATCTTTGTCACATAGCTAAGGGGACAAAATATGTTATGTAATATATTCACATACCTTTAGCACATCACACAGGGATTCTTCACATACATACTTACTGCTGTTATCCTAATGAATCATCTTATTTGTGTTGTGTTTTTTAAGAACTGAGAAACTATTGGAGGGATTTCAGAGAGCCAACATGTTCAGACTTTCTGTTTTTTATTAAGGAACAGTTATACTAAACTATGAGTATATATAAATATTCACAATAACTTTTGCCAAGTGAATACACCTACAGTCAACATACAGATAAAAAACCAGAACACTGTTAACACCAGAGGAGCTCCCTCAAGTCAATCCTTCCAACTTGTCACCATCCAGGCGACTACCATCCCAACTTCCAACACCACATATTAAATTTGCCTTTTTGAGTGAAATATAGTATGTACTCCTTTGTGCTGTTTCTTTTGTATGCGTGCAGTTGTGGTTGGTTCATTCTCAATCCTGTAGAGTGTATCACTGAGTGAATAGAGCACATTTATATATCCATTCTAGTGTTGGTGGACATTTGTGCTGTTGTCTGTATCCGGGCTACTGAGAATAGTACTACTGTGAATACTCTTTCAGTAAAAATATTTGTATTTATCTGTTGGATATATGCCTAGAAGTACAATTACACATCCAAAATATAGGGGAATTCCCTGGCAGTCCAGTGGTTAGGACTCCATGCTTAAGATCCCGCATGCTGCGCAGCACGGCCAAAAACGACAACAAAAAACTAGCAAAACAAACAAAAAACAAAAAAAACCCAAAATTAACATGCATGCTCAGCTTTAGTAGAAAAAGCCTGTTTCCCAAAGTGTACAATTTAGATTTCCACCAAACTTGTATGAATCCCAGTTGCTTCATATCTTCATCAGTTTTAAAAAAATCATTTTAGCCATTCTGGTGTGTAGTGGTATTAAATTTTCGTTATAATTTACCTTTCCTTGATGGCTACTGAAGCTGATCAAGTTTTCACATGTTTACTTGCCAGTTAAATATACTCTTTGTAAATTATGTTCAATTTACGTTTTTCTGCTAATTTTTCTGACTTTTTTGATTTATAGGAGCTCTTTACAACACATTTTGTGTAACAATCCTTGGTTAGAAACATGCACTGCAGTTGTCTCCTCCCAGTATGCCGCTGGCTTTTTTTTTTTTTTTTTTTTTTTTTTGCGGTTCGCAGGCCTCTCACCGTTGTGGCCTCTCCCGTTGCGGAGCACAGGCTGTGGACGCGCAGGCTCAGCAGCCATGGCTCACGGGCCTAGCCGCTCTGCGGCATGTGGGATCCTCCCGGACCGGGGCACAAACCCATGTTCCCTGCATCAGCAGGCGGACTCTCAACCACTGTGCCACCAGGGAAGCCCTAAACGTAACTTTTATATGCACTGAGAAACCAGTGTGACTCGCTTTATTACAATATTTACTTTATTGCTGTGGTCCGGAACCAAGACAATAACTCTGAGGTCTGCCTGTAACAGTCTAGTTATGTAGCAGTCTGAGTCCTGCAGCTTTACTTTGCTATTTTCAGACTGTGTCAGCTATTGTTGGTCACTGCATTTGCAAATACATTTTAAATTCATAATTTCCAACAACAAAACCTGCTGTTGGATGGCAGTTAGGGTTGCATTGAATTAATCATTCAATTTAGGGGGAAATCAGTCTTCAAAGTCATCAACACTAAGTAAATCCTTCCATTTATTTTTGTTAACTGTTTTGGATTTGTTTTTGTAGGTGTTTTTTCTTCCCTTCCTTTTTTTGTTCTCTTGTGATCTGACGACTAACTTTAGTGTTGTGTTTGGATTCCTTTTTCTTCTTTGTGTGTGTATCTATTGTAGATTTTCAGTTGCAGTTACTATGAGGTTTTGATATAGCAGTCTATATCAAAAAAATAAGATTGTATTAAGTTGCTGATCTTTAATTTCAAATGCATTTCCAATATCCTGCACTTGTGCTCTCCTCACAATTGCTGGTTTTGATATCATATTTGTGTGCAGATAATTTCCTATCTTTACTGTATGTTTGCCTTTACTGGCGAGCTCTTCCATTCATAATTTTCTTGTTTCTAGTTGTGGTCTTTTCTTTCCCACCTAGAGAAGTTCCTTTAACATTTGTTGCAAAGCTGGTCTGGTGGTGCTGAATTCTTAGCTTCTGCTTGTCAGAAAAGCTTTTGATTTCTCTGTTGAATCTGAATGAGAAGCTTGCTGTGCATTCTTGGTTGTAGGTTCTTCCCTTTCATAACTTTAAATACATTGTGCCACCCCCTTCTGGCCTGCAGAGTTTTTGCTGAGAAATCAGCTGATAACCTTATGGGAGAGTTTCCTTGTACGTTGTCTGTTGCCTTTCCCTTGTTGCTTTTAATATTTTTTCTTTATCTTTGATTTTTGTCTATTTGATTACTATGTGTCTTGGCATGTTTCTCCTTGGGTTTATCCTGCCTGGGACTCTCTGCCCTTCCTGGACTTGGGTGACTATTTTCTTTCCCATGGTAGGGAAGTTTTCAGCTATTCTCTCTTCATGTATTTTCTCAGGTCCTTTCTCTTACTCCTTCTGGGACCCCTATAATGCAAATGTTTGTGTGTTTAATGTTGTCCCAGAGGTCTCTTAGACTGTCGTCATTTCTTTTCATTCTTTTTTCTTTATTCTGTTCCATGGTAGTGATTTCCTCCATTCTGTCTTCCAGCTCACTTATCCATTCTTCTGCCTCAGTTATTCTATTGATTCCTTCTAGTGTATTTTTCATTTCAGTTATTGTATTGTTCATCTGTATGTTCTTTAGTTCTTCTAGGTAGGTTTTTGTTAAACATTTCTTGTATCCTCTCCATCTGTGTCTCCATTTTTTCCCCATGATCTTGGATCATCTTTACTATCATTACTCTGAATTCTTTTTCAGGTAGATTGCCTATCTCCACTTCACTTAGGTGGTGTTCTGGGGTTGTATCTTGTTCCTTCATCGGGGACGTATTCCTCCGCTGTCTCATTTTGTCTAATTTTCTGTGATTGCAGTTTCCATTCTGCAGGCTGCAGGGTTGTAGTTCCTTCTGGCTTCTGCTACCTGCCCCCTGGTGGATGAGGCTGGCTAAGAGACTTATGCAGGCTTCCTGGTGGGAAGGACTGGTACCTGCGCACTGGTGGGTGGAACTGGGTCTTATCGTTCTGGTAGGCAGGGCCATGTTGGTAGGCAGGGCCATGTTGGGGTGTGTTTATCAGGCAGCAGTTTATTCAGGAGGACTTTAAGCAGCCAGTCTACTGTTAGGTGGGGCTGTGTCCCTGCCCTGTTGGTTGTTTGGTCTGAGGTGTCCCAGCACTGAGCCTGTAGGCTGTTGGGTGGGGCCAGGTCTTGGTGAGAATGGCAGCCTCCAAGAGGGCTTAGGCCAGTGAGTACTTGCCAGAACTGCTGCCACCGATGTCCTTGTCCCCGCAGTGAGCCACAGCAAACCCTGCCTCTGCAGGAGACCCTCCAACACTAGCAGGTAAGTCTAGCCCAGTCTCTTATGAGGTCACCACTTTTTTCCCTGGGTCCTGGTACACACAAGACCCTTTGTGCGTCCTCCAAGAGTGGAGTTTCTGTTTACCCCAGTCCTGCGGAATTCCTGTGATGAAACCCCGCTGGCCTTCAAAGCCAGACTCTCTGGGGGCTCCTCCTCCTGTTGCCAGACCCCCAGGCTGGGAGCCCAGAACTTTCACTCCTGTGGGAGAACTGTGGTATAACTGTTCTCGAGTTTGTGAGTCGCCCACCCGGCATATATGAGATTTGATTTTATTGTGATTGTGCTCCTCCTACTGCCTCTTGGTTGCTTCTTCTTTGTCTTTGGATGTAGGGTATTTTTTTTTGGTAGGTTCAAGCATTATTTATTTATTTTTTGGCAGTGGTTGTTCAGCAGTTCATTGTGATTTTGATGGTTCCGTAAGGAGTGAGTTCACTTCCTTCTACTCTGCCATCTTGTCTTCTCCCCACAAGTCATTCTTAACACCCTTACAAGTCATTCTTAACACCCTTTCATTTATTTTTGTCTTTGAACTTCTCTTAATTTTGTGATGCACTTTTTGGATTTCTGGAACTGTTTTAGGGCTGTTGTATGTCCAATGACTTGAACATAATTATTTCCTTTATTTTTCTGTTTCCCCTTTCCCCAATTATGCCAGGCAGGAGAATAACTCTGTTCTTTGCCACCCTATCCAGGAAGGATGCAATTCTCCTGGCATCATTTAATTTTTCTATTGGTTGTTTATACATAAAAATATAATTTTTATATAGCCAGTTTGCTAAATTCACATATTTCTAATAATTTTTCCATAGACTTCTAAATGTAAACAATGGTATTACCTGCAAATAATGAGTTTTACTTCAATCTTCCCAGTTTTTAGGTCTTATTTTTATTTGGCCTTACTGACCTGACCTAGCTAAAACCTTCTGTCCACTGTTAGATAGTAGTGGTGGCAGTAACAAGCATTCTTGTCTCATTATTATTTTTAAAATTTTATTTATTTTTGGCTGCATTGGGTCTTCATTGCTGCACGTGGGCTTTCTCTAGTTGTGGCAAGTGGGGGCTACTCTTTGTTGTGATGTGCGGGCTTCTCATTGCGGTGGCTTCTCTTGTGGAGCACGGGCTCTAGGCACGCGGGCTTCAGTAGTTGTGGCACGCAGGCTTAGTTGCTCAGTGGCATGTGGCAATCCTCCTGGACCAGGGTTCGAACCCATGTCCCCTGCACTGGCAGGCTGATTTTTAACCACTGCACCACCAGGGAGGTCCTTGTCCCATTATTAATATCAGGAAGAAATATTCCAGTATTCATCTACTTAGTTTGATGTTTGTTGTATATTAGCTTTTCACTTGTTTTTAATGAAGTTTCCTTCTATTCCTAGTGTAGTTTTCTAATCATGAATGTGTGTAAAGTTCTATCAAATGTTTTCCACCTCTACTGAGACACTAATATGGTTTAACTTATTTTTTTCTAATGTGTAGGCTACATCAATTAACTTAAACTTTTAAGTATTGCTTGGATATGATTTCAAACTTACTAAAGTCACTAGTAGGAAAAACTCATTCCGATTTCCCCCTGTGCACTGCATTTCCTCCATCTGTCCCTTGAGCACATACTTGAACTCTGTCTCTACACACACATACTCATTACTCTTTTTCTAAAGCATCTGAAAATAACCTGCAGACATGAGACTTCGTTTCCCCTATGTACTTGAGTGTGTATTTTCCTGAAACAAAACACTTACTTACCTATGGACCCAAGTCTGAAAATAAACACTACCATCGAATTTACACACTCTTTATTGTCCGAACTATTCTATTTTTCCTTTTTGTTTTTATTTTAAAACATCTTCAGTCTAGTCCAACCTGGAACAGTCTCCCAGTCTTTTCCTTTTATGTCCTTGACGATTTAAATGCAGGCTTTACATTCTATAATATAACCTTTCAAGAGGGTTCATCTGATATTTCCGCATTAGCATACTCTGGCTATGCTTTCTTGGTAAGAATACAGCACAAATGTGTTGGCTCTTCTCAGAGCATCTCACCAGGGAGTACATTACGTTGACCTGTCCTACCATTGGTGAAGTGAACTTTGATCACTTGATTATGTTGGTGTCTGCCAGGTTTCTCATAAAAATCACCATTTTCACCTTTGTAGTTGATTAGTATTTTGTGGTGAAATATTTGGAGATAATGCCAATACCTGTTCTTCATTAAACTTCTACCCACAAACTCTAGCCTATGTTGGCACCTACTTACTGAATCAACCACCAGTATGATGGTTGCCAAATAGTGTTTTTTCTATTGCCATTATTCCTCCTACATTTATTAGTTGGCTTATAAAGAAAGCTTTCCCTCCTCTATGTATTTATTCACTTATTTATATCTGTACAAATTATTGGATTCACATTTTTAAGTCATTTATATTATGATGCTATTGTTATTTGTTTTGATGTTCAAACTGTCTCAAATTTGGCCACTGGAACCTGTCCAAGGTGGTTCTTTTGACATGTTTCCATAATTCTTAGAACATTTTCTTATTGTCTGATAGATATTTCTCCCCATCTCTGACTTGGAATAAGCTATCACTCCAGAGACCTGCTCCATTTTTGGTGGGAGGATAGTATTTAGCAATTAATAACCTGGTAATTGGTGTGCTCAGTGCTACTGAGCTGTCAGTAGACAGATCCATAAAATACACACAAACACACACACAATGACTACTATAATTATTTCTGTGTAGTTAAAATGAGTATCATTCCAGTCCAACACTCCAGGTGGTTTTCTAACTTCCGCCCTTTCCATTTTTATAGATACCTTTTCTAACAGGAACCTGGCTCTCATCATCTTCAGTACATTTACTTATCTGCTCAATGTTACCAGTATCTCAGCCATGCTAACCATCTCTTCCATTTGCCCCCAGCACTCTTGATGCAGGTTGGCACATCACCACAACACCTTTCTCATCCCTCACGGCAGGCCTATTCTGCCTCTTAAACTCTAGGAAGGGAAGGCAGGAGAGAAATTTACAAAGTGCAAAGGGAGAAAGGAGAATGAGAGAGAGGAGTAGAAGGCCAAATGGATTGAATTTGAAATACTAAATCTATCCTTTGATTCCTCTAGTAAACATCATTTAGTCAAGATATATTGTCCTTTGATATGGCTGGAATTTTTTTAATTTTAGGATTTTGTATCTAAATTCATAAGATAGTGGCCTATAACTTTACTTTCCTGAAATGTCTTAAAGGTTTTGGTATCAAAGTTGTACTGGCCTCATAAAGTGACCAGGAAAATTCCTATCTCTGGAAAAGTTTATAAAAGTTTGGTATTATGTCTTTTTTTAATATTTAGAATAACTGCAGTGAAGCCATCTGTTCCTATGAGTTTTCTTTCTGGTAGATTTTTAAATATGACTCAGATTGTTTGCAGTTTGGGTAAGGTACAATCTACCTCTGGTATGACCTTGTGCTTTTATTGATAGCATGCTGTGTTTGCCAGGGGCCCATCCTACTGGCAGTTCCTGAATTCTATTCATTTATTTCTCAGTACTGAAAAAGAAAATCTACTTGTGTTTTTGAGATTAGATTTTCAAGTTCCTGCCCTGTGTCAGTATTCTCAAAATTTTGAGAAACTGGCTATGTGTTTGAAGCCTCTCATGTTTCAGAATTTTTCACTCCAGCCTTGACTGGCAAAGTTCACCATTCCCTGGTTTCTGGTCTCCCTGCACCCTAACCCCCCTTGCCCCACCAAGCTGTAGCCCTCTGCCTGAGCCAAGCTCAATATTCAGGTTCCTCCCTGTAGCCAGAATTGGCAAGTGCTCCCAGGAAAAACAGCTATATTTTCCCATATACTTTCTGTCATTCACTCCTCTCCTGAATATTACCATTCTAGCCCTCTTTGCTTCTGCAATAGGTTGCAAGTAAATAGATGCTTTTTGTGAACTGCTTTTCTAGTTGTTCTTAGTGAGTGCACTGGTCTGCTGCAAACTACTGTATCTTACTCAGTAGTAAAATCTATTTGTGCTTTTTAAAGTTCCATACTTAACAGTGTATACGTTTGTACATGAATGTTCTGCTTTTTAAAGAAACATGTTAAGTTGGTTGCAGTGAGTCACTTCACAGCAGGATGGCATCTGGCCAAACTGTTAAACACTGCTAAGGCAGAAACTACCTATATTTCATACCACTTCCACTGCACCAGGTAGCTGCATTCAAGGAACCTACATTGCCCCTTTGATCCACCATTTCAGGACAGGCCACTCGAAATTAGCCTCACAATTAATCAGAAATCCTGCTGGCAAGCACCTGTCCTATGTATATCACCAAGACAAGGATATCTCTCTCTCTCTCTACCTGGACATCAGAAAATCTTCTTGCAGGTGGGTCCCCTTGCTAAAAATCTTCCCTTGTTTTCCATATGCCTCAGCAATAAACACGTGAGTTGCTTATAACCCCTGGTTCCAGTTGATGTCCAGTACCTTAAATTGGAAGGAATAGCACACCCAGCAATAGGCCAAATTGTATAAATGCTATGTCTAAATGCAAACATTCTCCACATTTCCTAAATGCCAGACACTTCAGTTCAAAATTGCTGATGTGTGGTAAGCTTAGGTTTAACTTAAAGCTTCTACCCACTTAAATTACTATCTGATATCCACTGAAATGCTACTTCAAACATTTCACACAAGTCCAATAAAACACCAACTCATAGTAAATGCTTTCCTATAACTTGCTATAGTTTGTGCATTTTCTCTGGCCTGTGGATGAAGTCTTCTTTATGAATACTGATAGAGGTTTCTACCCTGTGTGATTTCTCTGATGTTTATTGAGGTGTGGCTTTGGGCAGAAGGTTCCCTGTATTCATTCACCAATAGGTTTTCTGTACTCTGAGCTTTCTGATACACTGTATGGTTCAAATTCCAGTAGAAAGTTTTCCTATGTCCAGAATATCTTCATATTATTTTCTTCCCTCTGTAAGTTCTCTGCTGTATTACGAGAACTGACTTTGGACCAAAGGTGTTCTCAAAATCTTTTCTCCCTGCTTTGTGTTCTTTGTTATATAAACTCTTGACTTCACCCAGAGTGATTTCCCTCATTTATTATATTTATAGGGTTTCTCCCCAAATGTGTTCTCTGATGTACAGTAAGTTTTGACTTCACATAGAATGATTTCCTGCAAACATTACATTCATACGGTTTCTCCCCTGTGTGTGTTCTATGATGTGCAGTGAGTTTTGACTTCACACAGAATGACTTTCCACATTCATTACATTCATAGGGTTTCTGTCTTACGTGAGTTCTCTGATGAACAATTAGGGCTGATTTCTGACGGAAGTTTTTCCCACATTCATTACATCCAAAAGGTTTCTCTCCTGTATGTCTCCTCTGATGTTCTGTGAAACCCGAGTAGTAGCAGAAAAATTTTCCACATTCAGTACATTCATAGGGCTTCTCGCCTGTGTGAGTTCTCAAATGTTTAGTGAGAGTTGACTTCTCAGAGAAGGATTTCCCACATTCATTACATTCATAAGGTTTTTCTCCTGTGTGAGTTCTTTGATGTTTAATGAGGTCTGATTTTCTGAGAAAGGCCTTCCCACATTCATAGCATTCATAGGGCTTCTCCCCTGTGTGTGTTTTCTGATGTACAGTAAGGACTGACTTAAATGAGAAGGATTTTCCACATTCATGACATTCATATGGTTTCTCCCCTGTGTGTGTTCTATGATGTTGGGTGAGGGTTGACTTTTCACTGAAGGATTTCCCACATTCTTGACATTCATAAGGTTTCTCCCCTGTATGAATTCTCTGATGTTTAACGAGGTCTGAATTCTTGCAGAACGTTTTCCCACATTCATGACATTCACAGGATTTTTCCCCAGTGTGGGTTCTCCGATGTCTTGTGTGCGCTGACTTCTTGTTGAAGGTTTTTCCACATTCATGACATTCATAGGGTTTTTCTCCTGTTTGTATGCCAAAGACTAATTTTTCATTGAAAAAGTTTCCGCATTCATTATATCCAATAATATTGTCAATTGAGTGGCTTCTCTGAATTGGAATGAGATCTGACTTCTGGCTCAAAGGGTGAACATTATGTTCAAAGAGAATGGATTCCTCAAAGAAATTTTCTCCACATTCATTAAATTCATAGTGATTCTCTTTTGGATGTGTTCTCTGATGAGCAAAGAGAGATGACATATCACAGAAGGTTTTTCTGTATTCAGTGTATTCACAGGTGTTCTGTCCTGTGTAAGGATTCTTATGTATAACAAAGAGTGAATTCTCATGGAAAGCTTTCCTACATTCACTGTATTCAAAAGGTTGCTCCAAAATTTGAATTTTTTGAGGCTGAACAGAGTCTTCATTAAGACAGAGGCCATTCCCATTTTTACTATATTCATAAGGTTTCTCTTCAGAGTGAATTCCTTCATGCTTGTCATCCTGGAACCATTTTCTACCTTTGTTAAACTCATCAAACTTCTTTCTTGAATAGTTTCTACTGCTATTAATTAATTCTGAAATAGAGTGACAAGAAAGATTAGTTCACCAAGGATATTTGGAGGAAATAGTTAGCATTAGGTTTCAGGGAGTTGATCAGTTTAGGTCTTATCTCTTCCATGCCTAGAATATGACAACAGTGTATATGTCCAGTCTTCTCTCTCTTTTCCATTCTACCCAGCAGCAAGAAATCAATATTCTAAGAGCCCTAACTCATAAAGGAACAGTACTTCTTTTCTAGCTCTGATTCATGAGGAATAAAAATAAGCAACAAAAGAGCAAATCAATGAGTGGACAAGCCATTCTTGCCACAGATTCAGACTTACAGCTCTATTGTAGGTATGGTATGTTCCCTTCATTACATCAGAGTTGGTCAGCAGTGGACCTCTCCTGACCATCAAACCCTGTTTCAATCCCTTCTGGCTTTCCCCCAGATTTCACCTGAGTTAGTATCAGTTTTCAATCCTGCTTTCATATCCATGTTTCAACATCTCTGTATACCATGAAAACCGTAAGGAATAAAATTCTAAACCTGGTCCTAGAAATTTCTTTTACCTTTACCTTATGATTATGTGTGGTTGTTTTTACTCCTCTACTATCTACAGTATTCTATATCCTTGAGTTTAATGTCCAAAAACTGACAGTATATATTTAAAAATTTACTTTATTGAAGTATAGTTGATTTACAATGTTGTTTCTGGTATACAGAAAAGTGACTCAGTTTTATATATATATATATATGAAAATGTGTATATATATATATATATATATATATATACACACACACATTTTCATATTCATTTCCATTATAGTTAATTACAGGATATTAAATCTAGTTCCCTGTGCTGTACAGGAGGACCTTGTTGTTTATCCACTCTTATATATCCTAGTATATCCTAGTTTACATCTGCTAATCCCAAACACCCACTCCATCCCTCCCCCTTGGCAACCACCAGTCTGTACTCTATAAGTTCATTTGTGTCATATTTTATATTCCACATTTAAGTGATTATGTGGTATATGTCTTTCTCTTTCTGAATTATTTCACTTAGTATGATAATCTCTAGGTCCATCCATGTTGTTGCAAATGGTATTATTTCATTCTTTTTTTTATAGCTGAGTAAGATTCCATTGTATATATGTACCACATCTTCTTTATCCATTCCTCTGTCAGTGGACATTTAGGTTGCTTCCATGTCTTGGCTATTGTAAATAGTGCTGCTATGAACATTGGGGTGCATGTATCTTAGAGTTTTGTCTAGATATATGCCTAGGAGTGGGATTGTGGGATCATATGGCAATTCTATTTTTAGTTTTTTGAGGAACCTCCATAGAGTTCTCCATAGTGGCTGTATCAATTTACATTCCCACCAACAGTGTAGGAGGGTTCCGTTTTCTCCACACCCTCTCCAGCATTTATTTGTAGACATTTTAATGATGGCCACTCTGACCAGTGTGAGGTGGTACCTCATTGTAGTTTTTGATTTGCATTTCTCTAATAATTAGTGATGTTGAGCATCTTTTCATGTGCCTATTGACCATCATCATCTTTGTGTTCTTTGGAGCAACGTCTATTTAGGTCTTCTGCCCATTTTTTGATTGGGTTATCTTGTTGTTGAGTTGTATGAGCTGTTTGTATACTTGGGAAATTAAGCCCTTGAGAACTGACTATATATTTTTTGTGGTATGCAGGCCTCTCACTGTTGTGGCCATGGCTCATGGGCCCAGCCGCTCTGCGGGATCTTCCCGGACCGGGGCACAAACCCGTGTCCCCTGCATTGGCAGGTGGACTCTCAACCACTGTGCCACCAGGGAAGCCCAACAATATATTTTTTTTAAGTATCACTGAGACAAACATATTTTTTAGCCATCATTTTACAAATCTAGAATGAATATATTTTTCTTTGGGTAAGCCCAGCTGTTTATCCCCTATAAATTGCTCATTTTCATCTACTGTCATCTACTCCTTGCTGTTCCCCTGGTTCTGTCTCCTCTGTGTTCATCCACCCACCTGTAGATGTACTGATGTATGGAACTCTGTGGTGTCCTGGTGTGTTGGGCAGAGGATTTCTTGAGTGAGTTACAGATGTTTTACTATTTGTAGGTTGAAGGGGAGTGACAAAATGAATATCTCAAACTGCCATGATGCTGACATCACTCACAAGGGTAAGTTTTAAAAAACAGCTTCGTGTTATTTTGTGGCTACTACATCAGAATATGTGATTTGCACCTAGGGATAGTTACCAGAAATGTTCAAGTATTTGCACAAACACCTGGTAGTGTAAGAAAGAGACCTCAGACCCTCAGTCTGTGAGGAGTTTTACCTATAGTGCTGTTATTCCACTAGAAAGAGGTGTGGAATTTGTTCCTAAATTTAGCTGAAATGATACATGATCCTGCCTCAGCCTGGAAGGCATTTAAATCAGCTTCAACTGACTGGCCAGAGTTGTATGGATGGCAAAATATTAGATTAGTATACCCAGCTGCACCTGGGAACAGCTGGGCCCTGCAAAAGGCTAAGAGAAGAATTTGAAGAGGAAACTATCCAGCTTTCTACCACAGACCTTCATTGTTAAAAGGCTAAAACAAAATGAGGAATAGCACATATGTAGAAAAACTGGCCAGAAGTCACCTATGGAGAAGTAAAATGAGTAGCACTGTGGGACTCTGGAAAATAATGTTACTTTTCTGCACAGTTAGGACTTTGTGAGCAAATGTTAATGAAACTTGGAACCTAAGGTCAAAGAATGAGATTAGGAGAGTAATTATTAAGGGTAGAACTCTAGAGAGATTTACATTTCAGTGCAGGTGCTGAAACCTGGGAGCCCTGATGACATCCTAGGTGTGAAGCTAGAGACAGTGGTCTTTTTTTTCCCCTGAAGAAATTTATATACCAAAAGGTTAAAGAAAGAATTCAGGATCCTCCCCAAGGGAGCAAAGGTTTTTCTTTCTCCTTTTAAAAGAGTGGGACAGCTACCTCTCCCTTCTACAGGAGCAAGCCCAGATTCATTTTATCAGTGTTCTTCACCTGCAATACCAACTTTGTGTGTATGTGTAGGACACCTAGCTTCTGTCTCACTGCACCAAGAGTAAGATATTAAGGTACGTTGGAACTACACAGTTGTTATTTGGTTTTAAGTAAATAATATTTCACCATCTGTTCTGTTCCAGAAACTACATGTATTGTACTTATGATATTAATCAAGTTAAAAAATTTAAATCTGCATAAAAATAACTTCAGGCTGAAATGGCTTTTTGAATTTGCAAACAATAAAGAATAACACAATCTTGAAAAATCATCATGAAACAATGCTCAACCCATCTTATGAAAATAGGACAGTCTTCAACCCCAAACCTGGAAAGGTTACAACAAAGGACAGCTACAGAATACACACAGAAAAACTCAGTGATTATAAAAACTGAATACATTCTGATCAAGGAGGATGTATTTCAGAAATATCAGATTGCTTTAATCAAGACTACTCACCAGTACTAACAATAATGATTTATCTCATACAGAGATAGATAGCATTTGACAAAACTGAATTCATTTTTTTTAAAAAAAAACTCGAGGAATAGAGGAGAACTTCCTTAAAATGATAAAGGGCATTTACAGAAATCCTTAACATCAAAATTAATGGTAACATACTGAACAGTATCTCCCTGAGGTCAGAACTTCTGTACAACACTCTACTGGCTAGGAATGCAAGGTTGCAGGATACAAGGTAAATGTGCAAACAAACTATTTGTACTGTTTTTTCTATAATTGTTTAACGCTAGTATAAAGACAAAAATAATATAAAATATTTAGGAATATATTTAAAGAAAAATCGGCTCAACTGAGAATTTAAAGACCTAAGTAGAGGTATACCATGGTCAGGATGTCAGTTCTCCCCCAAATGAGTGATGCAATCCCAAATAACGTCCTAACAGGTGTGTCTGTATTTGTGGAAATTAAATTTTAGAATCACCTTGTTAATGAAAGTACAAAAGACCTATAACAGTATAGAATGTCTAAAAACATAGATATCATTTTAATACATTCTGTAGACTAAAGATGTTCTTGGCAACATTCATGCTGTAGAATATTGAAGAAAACAGCAAACCTAGAAGGCTAACTCTGCCAGATGTCAAGACTTATAATATTATAATAAAACACAGTGTGGTATTGTCATAAAGATGGATAAATCAGTCAATGGAACAGTAAAGAAAGCCCAGAAACAAACATACTCATGTGATCACCTGATAGATGACAAAGCTAAAACTGCAATTCACATGTAAGGCCGGATGCTATAAAACTCTTAGAGGAAAACATAGGCAGAACGTGCTCTGACATAAATCACAGCAAGATCTTTTTTGATACATCTCCTAGAGTAATAACAGAAATAAACAGGACCTATTGAAACTTAAAAGCTTTTGCACAGCAAAGGAAACCTGTAAACAAGACCAAAAGACAACCCTCAGAATGGGAGAAAGTATTTGCAAACGAAGCAACTGACAAAGGATTAATCTCCAAAATTTACAAGCAGCTCATGCAGCTCCGTATCAAAAAAACAACCCCATCCAAAAATGGGCAGAAGACCTAAATAGACATCTCTCCAAACACATGAAAGGATGCTTAACATCACTAATCATTAGAGAAAACCACAATGAGGTATCACCTCACACTGGTCAGAGTGGCTATCATCAAAAAAATCTAGAAACAATAAATTCTGGAGAGTGTGTGGAGAAAAGGGAACCCTCTTGCACTGTTGGTGGGAATGTGAATTGATACAGCCACTATGGAGAACAGTATGGAAGGTCCTTAAAAAACTACAAATAGAACTACTCTACGACCCAGCAATCCCACTACTGGGCATATACTTAGAGAAAACCATACTTCGAAAAGATACACACACACACACCCTGCCCTGGCCATGTTCATAGCAGTACTATTTACAATACCAAACAGATGGAAGCAACATAAACATCCATCAACAGAGGAATGGATAAAGAAGATATGGTACATATATATACCATGGAATATTAGCCATACAAAGGAATGAAATAATGCCATTTGCAGCAACATGGATGGACCTAGAGGTTATCATATACTAAGCCAAGTAAGTCAGAAGGAGAAAGACAGATGGACCTAGAGGTTATCATATACTAAGCCAAGTAAGTCAGAAGGAGAAAGACAAATATCATATGATATCACTTATATGTGGAATCTAATTTAAAAATGAAATGGATGAACTTATTTGCAGAACAGAGAGAGATTCACAGATCTCGACATCAAACCTATGGTCACCAAAGGGGAAATATGGGGGCAAGTGATAAATTAGGAGATTGGGATTGACATATACACACTACTATGTAGATAATAAGGACCTACCTTACAGCACAAGGAACTCTACTCAATATTCTGTAATAAGCTATATGGGAGAAGAATCTGAAAAAGAATGGATACATATATATATTTTAAACTGATTCACTTTGCTGTATACCTGAAACTAACACAACATTGTTAATCAACTATACTCCAATAAAAAATTTTTTTTAAAAAACTCAGCTATTGGCTTCCAGCCCACCTGATGTGAAATTATTCCTCTTCATATTCCGTGCCTGGCCCCAGGTCCCCTCTGTTCCACAATTTGTATGTGGATGAAAAGATGATGGTATTTTAGAGTAGGAAGTATCTCTGCAGTGAAGTAGAAAATGCAATACGTTCTTCAGCTCAAAAGGAACGGTTCTTACTTCCTGGGGAATTCTGGAAATCATTCTTTGTATTTTTAAAAGCTGGAGAAACATTTTTTAATGGTTGCACTTAGCTCCACCATGTTAAAAGAGGTAGTAATAAGTAATTGGGGCCCATGCCCAACTCACCATCTTATATGATTATCATACAAGCACTCTTAGGCTGCCCAAACAGAGAAACGTCAGCTGTTTAAAACTGCCCAGCTCTACAGCAAACCTCCAACATTGGGGAACGCAGTGTGTTAACTCTGGATGTCTGACTGAACTCCCTTCATTCTCTAAGGGTCCTGTCTGTCATGGTTATCTCTTCATCCACAAACTTGGGTTCTAGTTACATAGTCATAAAAAAAAAGGGAATAAAAGGTGAATTGCAAAAAAAAAAAAAAAAAAAAAAACCACCACAATTCAGTGGAAGGAAGGACAGTCTTTCTTTTTAATAAGCTTCTGTTTATCAGAAGATATCAAGGAAGTGATAAGACATAACTAAGAAGATACTTTTCAATACATGAAATTTGACAAAAGGTTCATACCCAGAATATATTGTTAAACATTTCTAAATCAGTATGAGACCAACAACCTAGTAATATAAAAAAAGTAAATGACCTGAATAATCACTTCACTAAAGGAGATATCCAAATAAGCAACAAACATGAAAAGATGCTCAACATCATTAGTCATCAGAGAAATGGAAATTAAAACTTAGTAACACACCACAATGACTAGAATGGATAAAATTAATTAGACTATCAAGTTCTCAGAAGGATGTAATGTAACTGGAACTCTTACATAGCTGGTGGAAAACAGTTGAAATATTACTTTGGAAAACAGTTTAAATATTACTAAAGCTAAGTATATTTCTGGCTCTACATCTAACAAAAATAAGAGTTTAGGCCCTCCAAAAGACATACACAAGAATACTTACAGAAGAGGAAATCAAGATGGCAGCGGTAGAGGACGCTTAGCTCACCTCCCCCCAGGAACCATCTATTTTGGAGCAGGTCTCACTGAAAACAATCTGGAGACTGGCAGAAAGACTCTTACACAACTAAGGCTATAAAAAAGATTCATAGAGTTGGGAAGGAAGGGAAGAGAAACAATCAGTTCAGGACCTGTGCCCCTAGGAGGGGACACAGAAAAGGAGGGTCAAAGATCCTCCCTGGCGGGGGGAGGGGGCAGTTCCAACCCCTTATTGGGCAGCCTAGCCCTGGGGTCCGACACCAGGAAGATAAGGCCTCTTGGCTGCTATGAAGACCAGTGGGACCTGCAGTGTGGGGAGTTGTGAGAAACTTGGACTCCGCTCTTGAAGTGCACACACATGCTTGCTTGCTCAGGGAACAGGCAGAGGAAGCAGACTGAGACTGCAGAAATTGGGCTGGTTCCTGTAACTGACCCAGCACATGCCCCAGCCCACACAAAGCACCCGCTCCAGCCCCTCTTGCTCCACAGTGCAGCTCCCCACTAGGGCAAAGGCTGTTGCTACTGAGGAGCCTACGCAGTTCAGGGCATGGAGCTAGGTTGGACCTGACACTACATCTGAATGGTATGAGGGGGGGCCACTACCAGTGCAGGGAGGGGCAGCAGATCAGGAGTGTCCTAGAACACTGACTTGTGTGCCAGGACAAGCACAGAGTGCACCCTGGCTCGCACTGGGCACACACGCCAGTCCCTCTTGCTCCAACCACTGCTTCCTTCTGGGGAATGGAACCAGCTCCGACCCAACCCTCCAGGCTTCTGCTCCACTAACTTAAGACCTGACACCAGCCCTGGCCCTGGTAGGCAGTGTCAGCCACTGAGCATAGGAGGAGCCCTGGCTGACACCTGGCTTCTAGCCCCTCCACCTCCAGCCCTAGCCCTCAGCAAGGTGTAGGTGCCAGAATACCCTGGGAGGAGATACTCCCACCAAAGCCACTGGGCACACATAGACCATATAGGGACCCACCCAAGGACACCACTCCAAGACCAGGATAGGTAACTGTTTCCCCTAATTTCACAAAGACAGAGAAAGTTAAGAAAAATGAGAAGACAAAAGAATTTGTTTCAAACAAAAGAAGACGAAGAAAACCCTAACAAAATCAACTAATGAAACAGATATAATTTACTAAAGATTGTAAAGTATTAGTAATAAGCATGGTAAATGAACTAGTGAAAAGAATATATGAACACAGTAAGAATTTTAACAAGGAACTAGAAAACAGAAAAAAAACACTTGGAGGTGAAAAACACAATTAGTGAAATGAAAAATACAGTAGGTGGAACTAACAGCAGAATAGGTGATATAGAAGGATGCAGAAGTGATCTGGAAGATAAAATAATGGAAATCTAATGAGATTAGCAAAAAGAAAAACTTAAAAAAAGAAGGATAGTTTATAAAGGACCACCGGGACAACATCAAGCATACTAATGCTCTCATTATAGGGGTACCAGAAGGAGAAGAAAGAAAAAACAGGTAGAAAACATATTTGATGAAATTATGGCTCAAAACCCTGAACCTAAAGAATAGATATTCAGGTCCAGGAAGCACAGAGGGTCCCAAACAAGAAAAACCCAAAGAGACTTACACCAAGACATATCATAATTAAAATGGCAAACATTAAAGATAAAGAGAATTCTAAAGGCAGCAAGAAAGAGTCACGTATAAGAAACCCCAATAAGGGTATCAGCTGATTTGCCTGCAGAAATTTTTCAGGCCAGAAGGGAGTGGCATGAGATATTTAAAGTGTTAAAAGGGGAAAACCTTCCAACATAGGATCCTCCACCCAGCAAGATTATCATTCAGAATTGAAGAAGAGATAAAGAACTTCTCAGACAAGCAAAAACTGTAACAGTCATCAATACTAAACTGACCTTATAAGAAGTGTTAAAGGATCTTCCTTAAGTGAAAAAAGGTGGGAGGAAGGTACAACAAGAAATAAGAAACTATAGGATGGAGAAAATCCCACCAAAAAAGGCAAAAATATAGTAAAGGCTGTAGATCAACCACTAAAATAAGCTACTGTGAAAGTTAAAAGACAACATTTGTAAAATAAACTGTAACTACAATAAACAGTTAAGAGATAGACATGAAGATGTAAAATATGTTAAAAACCAAAACGTGGGGGAATGTAGATCTTCTAGAATGTGCCTGAATTTAAATGACTATAAGTTTAAAATAAATACAGTTCTAGGTCAACATATATGAACCACATGGTAACTACAAATCAAAAACCCACAATAGTTTGTTTTTCTAATAAAACTCCCAGCAAACAAAGGTCCAGGACTGGGTGGCTCACAGGGGAATTCTACCAAACACATAACAAACTACTAATACCTACCCTTCTCAAACTATTTGAAAAAACTGAAGAGAATGGAACACTCCCAAATTCAGTCTACAAGGTGACAATTACCCTGATACCAAAACCAGACACAAGTACAGACCAATATCTCTGAGGAAAATAGATACAGAAATCCTCAATAAAACATTAGCAAACCAAATTCAACATTATATAAAAAGGATCATATGCCATGATCAAGTGGGTAGATTTATTCAAGGGATGCAAGGATGGATCAATATCCACAAATCAACGTGATACACCACATTAATGAAAGAAAAAATGCTTTTTCTAGACACAGAAAAAGCATTTGACCAAATTCAACATTCATTCACGATAAAAACTCTCATCACAGTGGGTATAGAGGGAGCATATCTCAACATAATAAAGGCCATTTATGACAAACCCATAGCCAACATCATACTCAATGGTGAAAAGCTGAAAGCCTTCCTGTTATTTCCAGGAACAAGATAAAGATGCAGACTCTCGCCACTTCTATTTAAACACGGTATCAGAAGCCCTATCCACAGCAATCACAGACACAAAGAAAAAATAAAAGGTATCCAAATTGGAAGGGAAGAGGTAAAACTGTCACTATTTGCAGATAATGCTCCTGGGTATATATCCGGAGAAAACGAAAACACTAATTTTAAAGGATACATGCACCCCAGTGTTCACAGCAGCATTTACAATAGCCAAGACACGGAAGCAACATAGGTGCCCATTGACAGACAACTGGATAAAGAAAATTATATACACACACACACGTGCACACACACACATATATATACACACACACAACAGAAGAGTACTCAGTCATAAAAAAAAATAAATTCTGTCATTTGCAGGAATGTGGATGGACCTAGAGGATATCATGCTTAGTGAAATAAGCCAGAAAAAGACAAATACTGTATGATATCAATTACATATAGAATCTAAAAAGATAATGCAAATGAATGTATATGCATAACAGAAACAGACTCACAGATACAGAAAACAAACATGGTTACTGAAGGGTGGAGGGACAAATTAGGTGTTTGGTTTAACAGATACAAACTACTATGTGTAAAATAGATATGCAACAAGGATATATTGTACAGCACAGGGAATTATAGCCATTATCTTGTAATAACTTATAATGGAGTATAATCTAAAAATATTGAATCACTGTTGTATACCTGAAACTAATGTAATATTGTAAATCAACTATACTTCAATTAAAAAATATAACACCATTTTTCAAATACCCCCAAATTCAAAATAAATATATTTTAAAACAAGTATGTTTCAAATATGTACCCCAATTATATTTCAATAATAGAATGGACAGATAAATTCTGGGATAGTCACGATGGAACACTGCACAGCAATATAAAGCAATAAACAAACTACTCATGTATATGACATATATATCTCACAGACATAGTACTGATCCAAAGGCGGCAGACACTACACACACACACACACACACACAGTATATATACACATTTACATATTGTGTGTATGTATATACATAGTGCACATATATACATAGTACCTACTGTATGACTACAGTTATCTGAAGTGAAAAACAGGCAAACTTGATCTATGATAATAGAAGGGGGAGATGTTATTTACTGGGAGGAGGACACCAGGGAGCCTTCTGGGGTGCTAAAAACATGTTCCATATGCTCACCTTGACAATGGCTATATAGGTGTATGCATATACAAAACTTTATTTACTTGAACACTTAAACATCTGTAAAAAAAGGATACCATTTGTGTATAAGAGTGACACTGGGGAGACACTGCACGATTCAGTGACACTGGATATTTGAGTCATGTTAACATGCTACTTCCAAAGGTCCAGAGCCACTAAAACATGATTCCTGAAGACCATTTCAATGGCCTTAATCTCTGAACTACCCCTTTGTGATCTGGTTTCCTCCTACACTCCGTCTGGCTCATACTCCCAGACTCACCTGGGACACTCTGGCTTGGGGACTCTTCCTCCAATATCCATGGCTCCTCTCCTTGCTCCAACTTGAGGATCACTTCCGGTTTAGGGATGCAAAACCCTGTGAATGAGAATTATATGACATGAGACAAATTGGATGAGTGCCAGGGTCTTTGATACACTGTTCTCAAAGAGTATACAATTAAAAAAAAAAAGCTCATCTCATCCTGTTATGGGGCAGAGGACAACACATTTTTTCTGGTACCCAAAAGGAATAAATTGTCCTTGGCCTATAAATCCCAAACCTAAATATTATTATATACTACAAAAATTCCACAGGTTTCTGTAAATAAGAAAGGACATGTATACTAGGGGTCTACATGGGAAATAAGCGCTACCTACCTACTGAGATGAGGTGGCTGTAGTTCTCCAGCATCACGTCCCTGTACAGCGTCCTCTGAGCAGGGTCCAGGTGCTGCCACTCCTCCTGGGTGAAGCCCACAGTCACATCCCTGAATGACAGTGATCCCTAGAAAAACACACTTCTGCTCAATCTGCAGTGGTCAGAGTCAGGTGATGTGGAAAAAGAATTTTAAAGGCTAATTCTTACCATTTTTCCTGCTGAAAATTGACCAGAACATGTTACAAAGGACCTCTACTATATAGCTTGCTTTGTGTTACACTTTGTGATTAAACAAGAAACCATGGTAGAAATACCATTGGTGGATTAATTTATTACTTAATGGAAAAATATCTGCATGCCTTTATGTGCCTAAAAGTGTCCTAGTTTTTGAGAATTCCAAGTTGAAAAATATAATCTACCTGGCCTCAAAGAGCTTATTCTCATAAGGAAAGATATAAAGATATACCTACCATAGGACTTAAAGGACCCATATCACAAATATGTACAATGCAGACAGATCATAAAGGGGTTCTGTGCAAGTTCATGTGAGAGTATCAGCACCCTGGATTTCACTGAGCAGATAAAACTTTCAGTGCTTAAATATAAATAGTAGTTTCTTTGCAAATATGCGGCACAACTGCAAGAAATGTTAAGAAGACCTGAAAAAACATGTGGCAAGTCAATGGACTGTACAACAGGACAGGAGAGCAGGTCTGAACCTGTGATGAGATAGAGGCTGCAGAGGCAGGGGCAAAAGGTTCAGGGGAGGAAACTAGGGAATATATTTGGCTTAAATTCTGTTGGTGATCTCCAAATATTTCATCACTCATCTAATCCATAAAATTCTTGAGGAACCACCAGTTTTATTTATATTTATCTATAAATTAAATACTGTCAGTTCACATATGAGGAGAGCTTAATTCTGTTCTTACTTTTCAGATATAAATATAAATAAGCTAATATTTTCTTCCCATGCCCTAAAGGACTGACAGTATATGATGTATGCAGAATTATCTTGCACATTCCCTTAGGGCACAGCCTCTCTCTCTTCCCCCATCTCCACTCACCCTAGGTCATTGCTGTGAACAGCATGAAGCCAATAGTGAAATGGAAATACACACTTCCGTCCTAGTTATATAAACTAATTGTTGCCGAGGAGGCAATGATCCCATAGTTGGTTTGCTGTTTTTTTTTCAAGTGAATCATTTAATGTGTGAGGCTCAGTTTGATATTACCATAAGTATTAACAGAAGAAAATGGGAAAGTATAAACATTTCCCCTTCTATCAAAAATGGGTTTGATGCCAGGATAAACTAGCCTGTTGATTTAACATAGCTGATTAAAAAGGCTAGAGAATCTGGAAGTAAAAAATGTACTTGGAAGCAATGTCCTCTGAGGCTTCATTCTCCTGAGGGCAGCAAAATGCTGAAAAATTTAACTGGCCCAAAAATTATATTGAGAGATCAAAAATAAGAGCTAGTCACAGCTTGGGAAAAAATTTGGAGAACAGATGACACTAAATGTAGTTAGATTAATAATTCTAAAGTTTCCCTGGAGTTATAATATAGCACTCTGAGCTAACCAAAGGGGCTACAAACTCATGCTCCTTTGAACAGAGTGGTTCTAAATGATAGATTCTCGAGTGCACCCAGCTGTATTTTCAAGTATAATTCTAGTATTTGTACCTAGCAATACAGAAGAAAAAGCAGCAGGGAGGAAGTGTCAAGTATATAGGACATGAAAGGATTTGGCAGCCCTAGAATTCCCAGTTTGAATCTTTGTCATCAGGAAAATCCCATTCCAGCTCAGTCCAAGGTGAGGCTGGAGGTGGTGCTGTGGATGGCCTGTGACAAGCAGGAGGCAACAGTGTAAGTGCTAAACTCTGGCTTTCTTCTTTGATCTGCTAAAGAAACTCAAAATAAGGCTGTATGAAGAAAACGTGGGATAATACACTGCTTGCTGATGGCCTTTTCTCAGGATCTTGTTGCAGACAGAGCTGTACCAAGCTAAGGAAGACAGGAGAGAATGTTTTTGAGGGCAGTGTTTGCAATCTGTCACTATTTACTGTGCGAGTTCCACTGGAGACGTGTACACTTTCCCCAATCCCAGAGTCTACACCTGATTGGGAACTTTTCATTCTGGATTCTGACTGAGGGAAAATACTGATATCCAGTGGGCTCTGAGGAGGACCTTTCTGTAACAACATCTGAGTCCTATGCATGTCCTGGAAAGGTACCTGCCCACTGGCCAATTCACATGCTGTAATCCCAACGCTGTAAATATCTGTGCTGGATTGCCTCTATTAAGAGGGGAGTCGCCTATATTATTAGCGGAGATGCTAAACAGGGAACTTGCTGAGCAAAGGGAGAGAGGAAGAGTTACTCCCAGAGGGTCTGCATGATCTGCCTTGGAGGTTCTGGAAACCTCTTGTCAAGTCTGGGGAAACAGGAGGAAGAGCAGGGTAGATGCACAGTGACAATGAAACAGATGCTAGACATACAGTATGCCAGATATCTTCAGAACATGGAAGTAGAAATATCAACTGGAAGTTTGGATAGATGAATCTGGAATTTAGAAGTGTAGTATGAAAATAAGGATTAGGGTGAAAATTGCAACTCTGTCACTGGAGTCACCAGAGTGAATCAGATGGTCACAGAGGAGACAAATTGAGGAAAGAAAAAATACCAGCACAGAATTTGAGGGATCACCAATATTTGAGAGGCTGGCAGAAAAAAGAAAAATAGGCTTTGAAGGCTGAGAAGAAATTTTCTGAAATGTAAGAACAGAACCAGATGACAAGAGAATAGTGGGAAATAATAACACAGTTTCACAAATAACTGACACTTCCAATTAAAGATGGTGCACTTAAAACACACATCTATCTCTGATACCTCCAACAATATAAGTGGAAGAAACAATAAAAAGTAAAACAAACAAATGTGCCAATAACAATACACCAGAAAGACAATTTTGTGCAACTTCTGGATGATATAAGTGGATAGTATCAGACAAAAGAAACTAGAAGCATGGTACCTACAATTTATACAAGCACAGAAGTGGGCAGAAGCAGCGGCTTCCAGCCACAGCCAGAGACTACAAATCTCTAAGCCCTCCAACCAGGGCCAGGGGTCAGCATAGGTGCTAAGATGAATGACTGGTAAAGTAACTCACTGACAAAGTAACTGACTCCTAGGGCACCTTGGTGGACCTCCACTCTGTGGAGATCCAGCAGTTAATGAAAACCAAAGCTGAAGTGCAGCCATTCTATAAAGTCAGGACACTTTTTTTTTTTTAAACATATCTATATACAGTTGGCCCTCCATATGGACATGTTCCACATCCACAGATTCAACCAACCACAGAATTAAAATATTTGGGGGAAGAAAAACTCCAGAAAGTTCCAAAAAGCAAAATTGAATTTGCCACATAACAGCAATTATTTATATAGAATTTACATTGTATTTACAACTATTTACATGGCATTTACATTGTATTAGGTATTATAAGTAATCTAGAGACAATTTAAAGTGTATGAGACGACCTACCACAAAGGAGGTGAGAATATACAATGGGGAAAAGACAGCTTCTTGCTGGGAAAACTGGACTACTTTCTCACACCATAAAAAATAAAATGAATTAAAAACTTAAATGTAAGACCTGAAACCATAAAACTTCTATAAGAAAACATGCAGGGGGGACTTGCTGGTTCAAGCCCTGGTCCGGGAAGATCCCACATGCCTTGGAGCAACTAGGCCCACGTGCCACAACTACTGAGACTGTGCTCTACAGCCTGCGAGCCACAACTACTAAAGCCTGTGCACCTAGAGCCCATGTGCCACAACAATAGAAGCCACCACAACAAGAAGCCCACACACCGCAACAAAGAGTAGCCCCTGCTCAATGCAACTAGAGAAAGTCCGCACGCAGCAGTGAAGACCCAATCAGCCAAAAATAAATAAATAAAATTAATTAAAAAAAAAAAGAAAACATACACAGGGTATTTCCCTGGCAGTACAGTGGTTAGGACTCTGCATTTCCATTGCAGGGGGCATGAGTTCAATCCCTGGTCAGGGAACTAACATCCTGTAAGATGTGCTGTGTGGCAAAAACAAACAAACAAAAAATAGGCTCTCTGAACAAATGTGTGGACACCAAGGGGGGAAAGTGGCAGGGGGTGGTGGTGGTGTGATTAATTGGGAGATTGGGATTGACATGTATACATTAATATGTATAAAATGGATAACTATTAAGAACCTGCTGTATAAAAAAATAAATAAAATTCAAAAATAAATAGGCTCTCTGACATCAATCTTAGCAATGGTTTGGATATTCTGCTCAGGCAAGGGAAACAAAAGCAAAAACTACCCAGTGGGACTACGTCAGACTAAAAAGCTTTGTACAATGAAGGAAACTATCAACAAAATGAAAAGGCCGCCTAATGAATGGGAGAAGACATTTGCAAATGGTTATCTCCAACAAGGGGTTAACATCCAAAATATACAAAGAACTCATACAATTTGACATCAGAAAAACAATCCAATTAAACCCAGGCAAGGAACTGAACAGACATTTATCTAAAGAAGATATACAGATGGCCAACAGACACATAAAAAGATGCTCAACATCACTGATCAGGGAAATGCAAATCCAAACCACAATGAGATATCACCTCACATCTGTCAGAATGGCCATTACCGAAAAGAAAAATAACAAGTGTTGGTGAGGATATGAAGAAAAGGGAACCCTTACACGCTGTTGGTGGGAATGTAAACTGGTAAAGCCACTATGGAAAAGAGTAATGGAGAGTCCTCAAAAAACTAAAAACAGAGCTACCATACAACCCAGCAACTCCATTTCTGGCTATTACTGGCTATTTATCTGAAGAAAATAAAAATGCTAATTTGAAAAGATATTCGCTCACCCCCCCACACACATGTTCACTGCAGCATCATTTACAACAGGCAAGATGTGGAAGCTACTTAAGTGTTCATCAACAGATGAATGTATAATGAAAATGTGGTATGTATGTGTGTGTATACATACACACAAACACACATGTACACAATGGAATATTACTCAGCCATAAAAAGAATGAAGTCTTGCCACTGTGACAACATGGGTGTACCTACAGGGTACTGTGCTAAGTGAAATAAGTCAGACAGAGAAAGACAAATACTGCATGATTTCACTTATATCTGGAATCCAAGAAACAAAACAAATGAACAAATATAACCAAACAGAAACAGAGTCATAGATAAAGATAGGTGGTTGCCAGAGGGGAGGTTGGTAGGGGAAGGAGAGAAATAGGTGAGGGAGACTAAGAGGTGCAAACTTCCACTTAACAAAATAAAAGAGCCACAGGTATAAAATGTAGAGTGTGGAGAACATAATTATATAATATCTTCATATAGTAACAAATGACATATTACTGGTGATCATTTTGAAACTTATAGAAATGTAGAATCACTATGTTGTATACAAGGAACTAAAATAGTGCTGTAAGTCAATTATACTTCAAAAGCAAACAGACAAACTCAGAGAAAAAGAGATGAGATTTGTGGCTACTAGACGTGGGGAGGAGGGGGAAGGGGAATGAGATGAAGGTAGACAAAACATACAAACTTTCAGTTATAAGGTAAGTGCTAGGGATGTAATGTACAACATGATAAAGATAACACTGCTGTATGTTAAAAATGAAAGTTAAGAGAGTAGTAAATCCTAAGCATTCTCATCACAAGGAAAAAAATTTTTTTTTCTATTTCTTTAGTGTTGTACCTATATGAGATGATGGATGTTCAAAACACTAACTGAACACAAGCTAAAGGAATAGAGAATTCAGTGACCACAGATAAGAAATACAGACTTTGCAAACAAACAAAAGCAGTTTGGAAAAGTCATTTGGATAACTGTAGTCTTCAACAATCAAGAACAGCAAAATTTGGAGAAGAGCAAGAAAGTAATTTCTAAAATTACAACATTATGATACACAAATGTCCAGTTTCAACAACAAAATCACAAAGCACACAAAGAAGCAAAAAAACAAAGAAACAAAAAAGTATGGCCCAATCAAAGGAAAAATATAAATTGACAGAAATGTCCCTGAGAAGACCAGACATTGAACTTCCTAAACAAAGGCTTTAAGTCAACTGTATTAAATATGGTAGGAGTCAAGATGATGGAGGAGGAGGACATGGAGTTCACCTCCCTGCAAAAACGCATCAAGACCACATCTGCCAATGGAACAGTTCTCACAGAGCACCTGCTGAACACTAGCAGAGGTCCTCAGACACCTAAAAGGACAAGAACGAACCCCATGTAACCACATAGGACCAAAGGAAAAAAAAAAGCCCAGAAACAGGATGGACCACCTCTGTTGTGGAGCTAAAGGAGAGGAGAGGTTGCCACACCCGAGAGCCCCCTCACCAGTGGCGAGATCAGCTGGGACAAAAGGGGAGCTTCAGGGGCTTGGAGGAGAGAGCAGCAATCTGTCTGGCAGGCCGGACAGAGTGAGACCTATAAAGGTGGTCCATGCCACAGCCCTGTGCACCCCAGGCTGAGGTGCATCCACGAGTACAACGGGGGCTGGGTGCTGGAACAGGGTGCTTGGAGAACAGATCTGAAAAGAGGACTGCTATTGGCTGCAAAGAGACAATGTGAAGGGGTGGGAGTGAGGAGCTCCATAACTGGGAATGCTCAGGGAAAAAGCCCAGGGGATGCCACTGGGAGGGGCTCCTGCCAGAGCGGGCTTATGTGCCCGTGGTGGCCGCCTCCAGCCCCTCTCGCCTGGGTGGGCACACATGGCACAATCAGTGGCCACCTCTACCCCCTCCTGCCTGGGCAGGCTCATGCACCCCTGGTTGCTGCCTCAACCCCCTCCCACCTGGGAGGGCTTCATGTGCTCCAGGGCAGCCCCAGGAGCAGATGCCTGTGGGTAGCCCACGTGCAGAGGTGAGGCTGAAACCACAGCAGAGCCCCAGGACCCATGCAACTAAGAAAGAAGAGCTGAAATCTCTCCTCCCACTGTGTGAACCACAGAATTACACCCCCACGACTGGCTTTATAAACTCAGCACCTCAGGAACATCTGAAGGGACAACAAGTGTTCCTGCAGCTGAGATGGGTCTAGCTTTAGCAGCTGTGGACTTTGTGAGCAAGTACACGTGGGAGATTGGCCAGGCCAGAGCCATTGCCTCCATAGCACCCACAGTGGTTCCAGATGCATGATTACTGCAGTCCTGGGAACTGACCTCAGTGGATCTATGCTGGTGGCCTGGTGAAAACAATGCCTGAGAGAAACGAGGGCCAATTGCTGGTGTACCCACAGTTAAGGTGGGGCTGAAAGCAGTGCCAACGAGATTGGAGTTTGTGAGCTCGGACAACGGGTGAAAGGTGATGCAGCAGAGCACCCTCAGAAGTAAACACGTGCAGAGGAGGTGTACTCAGTGGCTTCTCTCCCAGTGGGAGTGCTCCAGTACAGCCTACCTTGCACCACAGATCAGAAACACAGCTAAGAAACGGACTGGGGGGCTTCCCTGGTGGCACAGCGGTTGAGAGTCCACCTGCCGATGCAGGGGACACAGGTTTGTGCCCTGGTCCGGGAAGATCCCGCATGCCGCGGAGCAGCTGGGCCTGTGAGCCATGGCCACTGAGCCTGTGCGTCCGGAGCCTGTGCTCCGCAGCGGGAGAGGCCACAACAGTGAGAGGCCCGTGTACCGCAAAAAAAAAAAAAAAGAGACTGGGGGCCTCTTCAACAACAACTAGGGAGCAGACCCCACCCCCGACAGGGCAGTGACAACCACAGAGCAAAGAGGAGGCCCTGCTCAATACCCAGTGCAGGATCTGGTCACTAAAACATCAGTCACACCTCTTACCAAGTTGATAAGCATAAGCTGAAGAAAAAGATGGCAGACACCCATACTGAAAACAGCCCTTGGACCAAAAATGTTAAACCCATGCAGGCTACATGGACTTTCCCACATAAAAATAGCCCTGCAGGGCTTTCCTGGTGGCATAGTGGTTAAGAAACCACCTGCCAATGCAGGGGACACAGGTTCAAGCCCTGGTCCAGGTAGATCCCACATGCTGTGGAGCAACTAAGCCTGTGTGCCACAACTACTGAGCCTGCGCTCTAGAGCCTGAGCCACAACTATTGAGCCTGTGTGCAACAACTACTGAAGCCCATGTGCCTAGAGCCCATGCTCTGCAACAAGAAAAGCCACTGCAATGAGAAGCCCACACACTGCAATGGAGAGTAGCCCCCACTCGCCACAACTAGAGGAAGCCCGCGTGCAGCAATGAAGACCCAGTGCAGCCAAAAATAAATACATAAAATAATTAAATTTAAAAAAATAGCCCTCCAAGACAGTCTGAGGGTTTGACACTGGGAGGAAAAACCCCTAGAGCATTTAGCCTTGAAGGCCAGCAGGGCTTGAGTGCAGGAGCTCCACAGGGCTGGGGGAAACAGACTCCACTCTTGGAGGCCGTGCACACTAGGCCTCATGTGCACTGGGACACAGCACAAAGCAGTACCTCCAAAGGAACCTGGCAGACCTATCTAGGGGTCTTGGAGGGTCTCCTGGGGAGGCGGGAATCGACTGTAGCTCACTGTGGGGGCAAGGACACTGGCAGTGGAGGCCCCAGGGAATAGTGATCAGCGTGAGCACTCCTGGAGGTCTCCATTTCGGCACCAAGACCCGACCCCCCCCCAACAGCCTGAAGGCTCCAGTGCTAGAAAGCCTCAGGTCAAACAACCAGCAAGACAGGAACACAGCTCCACCCATCAGTAGACAGGCTGTCTAAAGTTGTACTGAGCTCACAACCATCTCAAAACCAACACTTTGACACGGCCCTGCCCACCAGAAGAACCAGATGCAGCTCCACCCTCCAGGCAGCAGTCCCTCCAATGAGGAAGCCTGCACAAGCCCCTGGACCAACCTCACCCACCAGGGGTCAGACACCAGAAGCGAGAGGAACAACTATCCTGAAGCCTGCAGAAAGGAGACCACAAGCACAGAAATTTAGACAAAATGAGAGGACAGAGAAATATATTGCAGACAAAGGAACAACCTAAAAACCCAAAGAAGAACTAAATGAAAAGGAGATAGACAATCTACCTGAAAAAGAATGTAGAGTAATGATAGTAAAGATGATCCAAAATCTCAGAAAAAGAATGGAGGCACAGACTGAGAAGATACAAGAAATGTTTAACAAAGAACTAGAATACTTAAAGAACAAACAGAGATGAACAACACAATAACTGAAATGAAAACTATACTAAAAGGAATCAATAGCAGAATAACTGAGGTGGAAGAATGAATAACTGAGCTGGAAAACAGAGTGGTGGAAATCACTTCCACAGAGCAGAATAAAGCAAAAAAGAATGAAAAGAAATGAGGACAGTCTCAGAGACCTCTAGGGCAATATTAAATGCACCAACAATTGCATTATGGGGTCCCAGAAGAAGAATAGGAAGAGAAATGGCCTGAGAAAATATTTGAAGAGATAACAGCTGAAAACTTCCCTAACATGGGAAAGGAAACAGTCACCCAAGTCCAGGAAGTGCGGAGTCCCATCTGGGATAAACACAAGGAGGAACATGCTGAGACACATATTAATCAAACTAACAAAAATTAAATACAAAGAAAAAAACCTTAAAAGCAAAAAGGGAAAAGCATCAAATAACATAAAAGGGCATCCCCACAAGGTTATCAGCTGAGTTCTTAGCAGAAACTCTGCAGGCCAGAAGGGAGTGACACAATATATTTGAAGTGATGAAAAAGAGGAACCTAAAGCCAAGAATACTTGACCCACCAAGGCTCTCATTCAGACTTGATGGAGAAATCAAAAGCTTTACAGACAAGCAAAAGCTACAAGAATTTAGCATCACCAAACCAGTTTTACAACAAATGTTAAAGGAACTTCTCTAGGCAGGGAAAGGAAAAAAAAAAGAGGCCACAACTAGAAATAAGAAAATCACAAATGGGAAACCTCACCAGTAAAGGGAAGGATACAGTAAATGTAGAAAACCATCGACACACAAATACGATATCAAAACAAGCATCCATTAGAAGAGGAGAGTACAAATGCAGGAAAAGGGGATTGCATTTGAAATTCAGAGACCAGCAACTTGAAACAATCTTATATAGACTACTATATCAAAACCACATGGGAACGTCAAACCAAAAAACTACAATAGATACATACACAAAAAGAAAAAGCAACCCAAACATAACACTAAAGATAGTCATCAAACCTCAAGAGAACAAAACAGAAAGAGAAGAAAAAAGACCTACAAAAACAAATCCAAAAATATTCAGAAAATGGCAATAGGAACAAACAAATCAATAACTACCTTAAATGCCAATGGATTAAACGCTCCAACCAAAAGATAGAGACTGGCTGAATGGATGCAAAAACAAGACCCGTATATATGCTGTCTACAAAAGACCCACTTCAGATTTAGGGACACATACAAACTGAAAGTGAGGGGATGCAAAAAAATATTCCATGCAAATGTAAATCACAAGAAAGTTGGAGTAGCAATAAGCATATCAGACAAAATAGACTTTAAAATAAAGACTGGGGCTTCCCTGGTGGCGCAGTGGTTGAGCGTCCACCTGCCGATGCAGGGGACACTGGTTCGTGCCCCGGTCCGGGAAGATCCCACATGCCGCGGAGCAGCTGGGCCTTTGAGCCATGGCTGCTGAGCCCACGTGTCCAGAGCCTGCACGTCCAGAGCCTGTGCTCTGCAACGGGAGAGGCCGTAACAGTGAAAGGCCTGCGTACCACAAAAACAAACAAACAAAAAAACATTTAAAATAAAGACTGTTACAAGAGAAAAAGAAGGACACTACATAATGATATAGGGATCAATCCAAGAAGAAGATATAACAATAGCAAATATATATGCACCCAACAAAGGAGCACCTCAATATATAAGGCGAATGCTAACAGCCATAAAAAAAAGAAATTGACAGTAACACAATAATAGTGGGGAACTTTAATACCCCACTGTCATCAATGGACAGATTATCCAGACAGAAAATCAATATGGAAACACAGCCTTAAATGACATATTAGACGAGATGGACTTAAATGATATTTAGAGAACATTCCCTCCCAGTGCAGCAGAATACACTGTCTTCTCAAGGGTACAAGAAACATTCTCCAGGATACATCACATCTGGGGCCACAAATCAAGCCTCATTAAATTTAAGAAAACTGAAATCAGAGCAAGCATCTTTTCTGACCAAAACGCTATGAGATTAGAAATCACTTACAGGCAAAAAACTGTAGAAAACACAAACACTTGGAGGCTAAACAATATGTTACTAAACAACCAATGGGTCACTGGAGAAAGTGAAGAGGAATTCAAAGAATACCTAGAGACAAATGACAACAAAAACATGATGACTCAAAACCTTTGGGACTGAGCAAAAGCAGTTCTAAGAGGGAAGTTTATAGCAATACAATACTACCTCAGGAAACAAGAAAAATCTCAAACAACCTAACCTTACACCTAAAGCAACTAGAGAAAGAAGAACAAACAAAACCCAAGGTTAGTATAAGGAAAGAAATCATAAAGATCAGAGCAGAAATAAATGAAATAGAAATGAAGAAAACAATAGAAAGGAGCCACAGAGGTCCACATTTGTTCAGTGGGTTAAAGGACATGGAATGGAAAACCTTGAGGAGGAAGAAAAGAAAGTTCTGTGCCAGAATGGTCATACTTATAAGACA
Source organism: Monodon monoceros (assembly GCF_005190385.1). Classification (NCBI taxonomy): domain Eukaryota; kingdom Metazoa; phylum Chordata; class Mammalia; order Artiodactyla; family Monodontidae; genus Monodon; species Monodon monoceros. Next base: position 9,204,257 of record NW_021703781.1, on the reverse strand, counting down.
TTTCCATACTACAACCATTTTTTTTGTGTGTATTTTATTCCTCACTACTGTATATACAGTTGACAATAAGTACTTTTTTGAAATATCTAATCATTCTAGATGTTCTGAAGTGCCTGATACATATTAAAAGTAGAGGTAATAAAAAGACATTTTGTAAATATCTTTTTGTTAAAATTCATATGAAATATTGTTCTTTATTTGGAGGGAGGGCAAGGTTGGCCAAACCACCTCTTTGAACAGTATGCATTGCGTTTGTGCTCTGGTTCAAGGTCGGGTGGAGGAGAAAGAAGTGCAAAGACCTCTGTGCCAGTGTATTTATAGTGAGGCAAGATTAACTACTGTCTTTTTTATGTTCATGCATTTTGTTTCACTTTGCTGTGTATGAAGTGTATATGATGGACAAATGAGTCCTAATTTACAACATCTAGTCTTTCTAGATGTTATAAAGGTTGCCAGAATATGACAAAAATAGTTAGTAAATAGTACATTTTGTGTTAAAATTTCTGGGAAAGATTGTCTTCTGAAAACTTGGGCAGTATAGCTCTCTGGGTTGGTGGAGATGGGAGAGAAGGGAAGGGGGTTGGTCTTAGGCTAGAATGCACATATGTTAAAGACATTTTCAGATTATAACTGTCACATGTGTGTAGTTTATTCAAGACTGCTCTGTATATAGTGGACAAATTAAGTCCTTATTTGAAACATCTAGTCCAGCTATATGTTTAGAAGTGCCCAACGTATGGTAAATGTAGAGGTAGTAAAATATCTCTCTGTAAATATATTTTTGCTAAAATTCATAGGAAGTACTATCTTGGGGAATGTTAAATCACCTCTGTGAGCAGTATACTATCTAACTTGTTCAGTGGTTTGGAAGAGATGGGAGGGAAAGAATTGCAAACGGTAATATGCTAGTGTGTTTGTACCTGGACATTTTCAGACAAAACCATTTTTTGTATGTTATGTGTATTTTGTTTTGCTGTGTATATAGTGTATATAATGCACAAATGAGTGCTAATTTTGCAACATCTAGTCTCTAGATGTTAAAGGGGTTGCTAGTGTGTGACAAAGTAGTACAATTAGCACATTTTGTACAATTTGTGTTGAAATTCATAGGGAAGCTTATCTTGTGTAAATGACTTTTGGATATGAATTTGCTCAACTACCTCTAAGATTACACATGCCTGTACTTGTCCACTGGATTGGTGGTGGAGAGGAGGAAGTGAGGGAGGGAATAGTTCAGGCCAAAATGGTCATATTTAGAAGATACCTCAGATTATAACCAGTTACATGTGTGCAATTTTATTTAACAGTGCTATGTACATAGTGCACAAGTTCTTATTTGAAATATCTAGTCTTTCTAGATATTTAGAAGTGCTTTATGTATTTAAAAGTAGAAGCAGTAGAATAATGCTTCTTGTAAATATCTTTTAAAAACTGATGGGAAATACTGTCTTCAGAAATGGAATTGTTAAACCTCCCCTCTGAACAGTGTACTCTCTGCTTGTTCATTGGGTCGAGGGAGGTGGGAGGGAAGATGGCAAAAGATGTTTTGCCAGTGTGTACTAGAACATTTCAACTTACCCATTGCTCTATATGTTATATGCATTTCATTTAACTTTACTGTATATATTATGTATATACTGGACAAATGGGTCCCAGTTTTATAACATCTAGTCTCTAGATAGTAAAGAGATTGCCAATGTATGACAAAAGTAGAGTTAGTAAACTAACAAATTTCTACACTTTGTGTTAAATAAGATTTGTTGAAAATCCGTCTTCTTAAAAGGACCTTTGGAAGTGAAATTGTAAATCTAAGTGACACACAAAAAAATTAATGTACGACAAAGGAGCAAGAACTATACAATGGAGAAAAGACAGTCTTTTCAAAAAATGGTGTGCTGGGAAAACTGGACAGCTACATGCAAAAGAATGAAATTAGAACATTCTTTAACACCACACACAAAAATAAACTCAAAATGGATGAAAGACCTAAATGTAAGACCAGAAACTGTAAAACTCTTAGAGGAAAACATAGGAAGAACACTCTTTGACATAAATCACAGCAATATCTTGTTTGATCCATCTCCTAGAATAATGGAAATAAAAACAAAAATAAACAAATGGGACCTAATGAAACTTAAAAGCTTCTGCACGGAAAAGAAACCATCAACAAAATGAAAAAACAACCCAAAGAATGGGAGAAAATATTTGCAAATGACGTGACCAACAAGGGATTAATCTCCAAAATGTTCAAACAGCTCATGCAGCTCTATGTATGTAAAAAAAAAAAAAAAAAAAAAAAAAAAGAAAAAAAAAACAAAAAGCTCTATGTAAAAAAAAAAAAAAAAAAAAAAAAAAAAGGGCAGAAGATCTAAATAGACATTTCTCCAAAGAAGAAATAAAGATTGCCAAAATGCATAAGAAAAGATGCTCAACATCACTAATTATCAGAGAATTGCAAATGAGAACTACAATGAGGTATCACTTCACACCAGTCAGAATGGCTATCACCAAAAAGTCTAAAACACAATAAATGCTGGAGAGGGTGTGGAGAAAAGGAAACCCATCTATACTATTGGTGGGAATGTAAATTGGTACAACCACTATGGAGAAGAGATTGGAAGTTCCTTAAAAAACTAAAAATAGAACTACCATATGATCCAGCAATCCCACTCCTGGGCATATACCTAGAGAAGACCATAATCCGAATAGATACGTGCATGCCTATGTTCATTGCAGCACTGTTTACAATAGCCAAGACATGGGAGCAACCTAAATGTCTATTGACAGAGGAATAGATAAATAAGATGTGCTACATATATACAATGCAGTATTACTCAACCATAAAAAAGAATGAAATAATGCCATTTGTAGCAACATGGATGGACCTAGAGATTATCATACTAAGCAAAGTAAGACAGATAAATATCATATGATGTCACTCATATGTGGAATCTATTTTTTTAAAAAGGTACAAAGGAACTTATTTATATAACAGTGCAAAATCAACACACAACAATCAGGGTTTTTTTTTTCTATACCAGCAATGAACAACCCAAAAAGTAAATTAAAAAAAAATTCTATTTACAATATTATCCAGTAGAGTAAAATACCTAGTAATAAATTTAACCAGGGATATGCAAAATTACAAAAAAACTGTGAAAAGAACTTGAAGAAGACCTAAATAAATGGAAGGATATTCCATGCCCATAGATTGGAAGACTTTGTATTGTTAAAATGGCAGTACTGGGACTTCCCTGGCGGTCCAGTGGCTAAGTCTCCGCACTCCCAATGCCGGGAGGCCAGGTTTGATCCTTGGTCAGGGAACTACATCCCACGTGCATGCTGCAACTAAAGATCCAGCCAAATAAACAAATATTTAAAAAAAAAAGCAGTACTACCAAGAGTGATCTGAAGATTCAATGCAATCCCTATTAAAATTCCAACAGCCTTTTCTGCACAAATGGAAAACCTGATACTAAAAATTATGGAATTGCAAGCAGTCCTAAATAGCACAAACAATCTTAAACAAACAAAAAGAACAAATTGGGAAGAGTCACACTTTCCTGATTTCAAAACTTAGTACAAAGCTATAGGTACTGGTGTAAGTATAAACATGAAGACCGGGGACTTCCCTCGTGGCACAGTGGATAAGACTCCATGATCCCAATGCAGGGGGCCCAGGTTTGATCCCTGGTCAGGGAAGTAGATCCCACATGCGTGCCACAACTAAGAGTTCGTATGCCACAACTAAGGAGCCCACATGCCACAACTAATGAGCCCTGGAGCCACAACTAAGGAGCCTACAAGTCACAACTAAGGAGCCCACCTGCTGCAACTAAGACCCCATGCAACCAAATAAATATTAAAAAACAAACACAAAGACCACCAGAACAGTATAGAGAATCCAGAAATAAACACATACCTCCGGACCACTGATTTTCAACAAGTAGGCCAAGACCATTCAATGGGGAAAGAATAGTCTGGACCTGGGTCAACAGTATATCTCAAGGAAAGAATGATGTTAGACAACTATGTCAACACCATATTCAAAAATTTAATCAACATGGATCTAAATATAAGAGGTAAAGCCATAAAACTCTTAGAATGAAATATAAAATTTGGTAATGTATTTTGAGATATGACAGTAACACATAAACAATAAAAGTAAAAACAGATAAATTGGACTTCATCAAAATTAAAATGAAAGTATCTTATCAAGAAAGAAAAAAGACAATATCCAGAATGGATGAAAATATTTTCAAATCATGTATCTAATACCTGATTATCCAGAATATACATAGAACTCTTACAACTCAATGAAAAGGAAAAACAGCCCAAATACAATACGTTTAAAGGACTTAAATGGATATTTCTCTGAAGACTTTTTTTTTAATGTCCAAATCATGAAAAAATGCTCAACATCATTAGTTATTTAGGAAATGCAAATCAAAACCACAATGAGGTACCACTTTACCCACACTAGGATGACTATAATCAAAAAGCAGAAAACACATTTTGGCCAGAATTAGAGAATCTGGAACCATCATACATTTCTGGTGGAAATGAAAAATGGTTCAAGATACTGTGGAAAACAGTTTGGCTGTTCCTCAAAAAGTTAAACATAAACTTGCCATATGAGCCAGAAATTCCATATTTATATACACACACACGCACAGAGTAAAGTATACAAAAAAGCAGGAAAGTATGGTCCATGAAAAAGAAAAATATAAATCAACAGAATCTGTCCCTGCAAAAGACTTAATGGCAGATATATCAGACAGAGACTTTAAAACCACTATCTTACCAATGCTCAAAGAACTTGAAGAAGATGTGGACAAAGTCAAGAACATGATGTGTGAGAAAAATGGAAATGTCAGTGATACAGAAAACCTAAAAGGAAACCAGAAAGAAGTTATGCAGCTGAAAAGTACAATAACAGATGAAAAATTCATACAGATATTCAAAGGCAGATTTGAGATGGTAGGAAAAAGAATCAGTGAACTTGAAGATAGGATAATGGAAATTATCAATGCTGACGAACAGAAAGAACAAAGATTGAAGAAAAGTGAACAGAGCAATAGGACCTGTGAAACACCATCAGCTGGAGCAAAATACACATCATGGGAGTCTCAGAAGGAGAGAAAGAGAAAGGGGCACAGAGAATCTTTGAAGAAATTCACAGAAATATACAAAATATATTTGACAAACTAATATTTGAATGAGAAGTTCCCAAATTTAATGAGATACATGAATATAAACATCCAAGAAGCTCGACAAACTCCAAGTAAAATGAAATCAGAGGCCCATATCAAGACGCTTTATAATCATACTTTCAAAAGACAGAGTGAATCTTGAAAGCAGCGAGAAGAGACTCATCACATACAACAGATCCTCAGTTAAGATTACCTTCAGACTTCTCATCAGAAACTTTGGCGGTCAGAAGACAGCACGTCTGTATATTCAAGGGCTAAATGAAAACACCTGTCAACTAAGAATACTATATCCAGCAAAACTGTCCTTCAAAAAGTCAGGAAGAAGCCAAGATATTTCCAGATAAACAAAAGTTGAGCGAGTTCATGACCACTAGATGTGCCCTGCAAGAAATGCTTAAGGGAGTCCTGCAAGGTAAAATGAAAAGACACTAGACAGTAACTTGAAGCCGTACAAATGAAGATCCAATAAAGGCAAATACGTAGGCAATTATAGAACTAGTATTACTATTGCAATCATTTTTAACTGTAGTTGATCTTTTTTATGTGATTTAAGAGAGTTATACATTTTTTAAAATTTAGAATGAAAGTATTAATGTAACTTTGGTTTGTAATTCCAAATCTTATTTTTCCTACATAATTTGGAGACTAAGACATTTAAAAGAATTATTCGTTTTTGTTTTGGAGCACACATTATAGAAAGATGTAATTTTGTGGTGGGAGGGAGGGAGACGCAAGAGGGAAGAGATATAGGGATATATGTGTATGTATAGCTGATTCACTTTGTTATAAAGCATAAACTAACACACCGTTGTAAAGCAATTATACTGAAAGAAAGAAAGAAAGATGTAATTTTGTGACATCAACAACTGAAAGGGGTGGGGACAGAGATATAAAGGAGCAGTTTTTTGCAGGTTATTGAAGTCAAGCTACTATAAATTCAAATAAGTAACCATAACAAAATGAAAACAGGTTACATTCTCAATATAAAGGGCAGAGTACTTCATATTAGAATTAAAATGTCAGGATACATGTTCTTTACCAAAAAACATACTCATAAAGAATATGGAAAACCTTACTAAGGTGAAATACCCCCATGATGCAAAACCCTGAAGCACATCAAAGAAAGGAACAACTGACTGGTGAGTGAGAACTTATCATTTTACAAGTCAAGTGGTTTTCAGTTACAGTCACCCTCCATATGTAAGGATGCTGAACCCGCAGATACAGAGGGCCAACTAAGGGACTTAGGCCATCAGTCAATTTTGATATCCTCGGAGGGGATCCTGGAACCAATCCCCTGTAAACACCAAGGGATGACTATACTTGCTTTCAGTTAAGTTGAGAGAGAACCTAATCAGAGTTACCAGCTGACAGATCATTAAAAGTATATTTTTCTTTGTTAGATCTTTAGTGGCATATGATTTGTAAGGATTCAAAAAATTTAGAGGCATTACTATAATAAAACTCCATTCATTCATATCTACTTATTTACGCAAACAAATTTTCTCAATGCTTACATCCATGGAATTGAACTTGCAATAGAATTAATGCCGACTATTTCTCATTTTAGTAATTCTCATCCAATGATAAACTAGTTTGTAAAAAAATCTATCCAACTCCATCTCTATAAGATGCTTTTCCAGTAAAATTTTACTTTTGTATTTAATACTTATTCATAAATATCTGAAATATATTCACTTTGATTAGTTGAAATAGTAAGACTGAGAGTTTTATCATGACAGGAAACTTTTTCAAACAACACTTAAACATCAACTTATTCATATTTTTTACTACAGGGTAGTGTGATAAGGTGATCAATAAAACAGCTGCAATTTCTTAAAAAAATATGAAGCAGAATTTTGTGTGCACCTGAGTTACAAGGCTTTTCAAGTATTCTATCAGTGCGCCCATCTCCCACTTGTGCCCCACTGAGAGCGGCTCTTTTGCAGGGGCCAGTATTTCATTTATGTTAGAACCTACAGTACAGAGCAAAGGATACTTAGTAGATTCTCATAAGGAGTTGCTGAATGAATACCTGAGTTAAATAAACATTAATTAAAAGAGATTTTGTGATGAATAAAGTTGTGATAAAATCAGTTGAAGGGTTCACTGATTTCTTATACTTTAAATATGAGTACAAGATATTTCTGAGAAAACTGGAGTATTTAAGGATGAAAAATAATTCTAACTTTCATATGAAAAATGATCCATCTTATCCTGAGCCCTTGAGGATTCTCTGGATTCAATAACTACTTCTTGGTGATTTGTTTTTATTATTCTTTGCTTTGTAACTTTGTAAAACCCTAATATTATACCCAAATCTCCTAGTTACTTTGAGAATGTCTCCAAGTACATCTATATTATAGGTCTTTGTAAATAAGTGAGACCAGATTTAACTTAGTGGGCAAACTACTCACTTGACAGAGGAAGGAGATCAACATAGCACAGTATGATGTGGAACTCACCTCTCCCCACAAACATCAAACATACACCTAGATGTGGAACAATTCTCACTTAAAACTAACTGGAGACTGGCAGAAAGAATCCTGTACAACCAAGGTTGTAAGAAAGATCCATACAGAATCAGGTAGGAAGTTAAGAGAAGTGATCAGGCTGGAACCTGTGCCCCTGAGAGAAGACATGGAAGAAAAGGGAGATTAGACAGATGGAAATCCTCTCTGGAGAGCGAGTGGTCGAGCAACATATTCAGGGACCCAACATAGGAAAGATGAGCCCCTCGGCTGGTTGGAGTGCCAGTAAGAGTAATAGGAAGGCTATGGGAAACCTGGACTTTGCCAGTGAGGAGCATGCACATGCTTGCTTGCTCCTGAAGCAAGGCAGATTGAAAACTGCATTCAAGGCTGACCAATTTCCTGCGACTGACCCAGCAGGCACCCAAGCCTGAGCCCAGCAAACGCTCAAGCACCAGTTGCTTCACAGTGTACCTCCTCACTGGGTGAGGTCCCAGATGTGTGTAACAGAGGTGGCTCAACCCAATATGGCATCTGAACAGAGCAGGGACAGCCATTACTGGTGCTTACACAGTTAGCACATCAGAAGCAGTCATGATCTCCATCTGCAGTAAGAACACCACAGCCCATGCCCAGACCCACACTGAGAGCCCACACGGTCCCTACTTGTTCTACAGCACAACTCCACACCAGGTCAAGGGAAGCAGAGGGCAAGGGAAGAGCCCAGCTGTGAGGGAAAAAGGAGGCTCAGACCCAAAGCAGCGTTGGAGAAAGGGCGGGGGGCAGACATTGCTGGCACTCACACAGGCAGTGCATCAGCAGTCCAGATCTCTGCCCTGGCAGGACTGCCGTGGTCTGCGCGTGGGGCTCAAGCCAAGTACCCTACCTTGTTCCAGAGCTGCCTCCCTCTGGAGTAAGGGTGCCAGTGCTGGGAATGGGAGAGCACATACTTAAAGAGAATGAAGCCAGCTTGGACCCAGCCCTCAGGGCTTCTAGACCAGCAACACAGAACCCAACCCCAACCCCAACAGGGCAGAGACAGCCACTGAGCAGAGGGGAAGCCTGAGCTCAAACCTGTATCCAGCCCTAGTCCCTACATCGCCAGCAACACCTACTATCAATGTGATAATTGCCAGCACAACCTGAGAAAAGACATGACTTGTGTTCAAGTCAAATCCAGCTATACCACCAAAGCCACTGGGCACACGCAGACAGTATGGGAATGCTCCCACATATGGTCACCTCTTCAGGAATGCAGTAGATAACTGCTTCACCTATTTCATAGAGACACAGTAAGTTAAGCAAAATGAGAAGACAGGAAGAATTTGTCTCAATTGAAGAGCAAGAGAAAATCCCTGAAAAAGCAACTACTGAAATAGAAATAAGCAATTTACTAAAGACTGTGAAGCATTAGTAGTGAGAATAAAGCAAGTAATAAAATGGCAATAAGTATGTACCTATCAATAATTACTTGAAACATCAATGGACTAAATGCTGCAATCAAAATACATGGTGTGGCTGACTGATTAAAAAACAAGACCAATCTATATGCTGCTTAGAAGAGACTTACTTCAGAGCTAAAGCCACATACAGACTGAAAGTGAGGGGATGGAAAAACATATTTCATGCCAACAAACAACAAGAAAGCAGAGGTAACAATACCCTTATCACACAAAATACATTTTAGAACAAAGTCTTTAACAAAAGACAAAGAAGGTTACATAACGAGGGATCAATACAAAAAGAGGATATGACACTCATTAACATATATGTACCCAATACAGGAGCACCTAAATACATAAAACAGATATTAAATATAAAGGGAGAAATCGACAGTAACAATAATAGCATTAACATATATGTACCCAATACAGGAGCACCTAAATACATAAAACAGATATTAAATATAAAGGGAGAAATCGACAGTAACAATAATAGTGGGGGACTTTAACACCTCACTTGAATCAATGGACAGTCCATACAGACAGAAAATTAGCAAGGAAACACTGGCCTAAAATGACACATTAGACCAAATGGACTTAATTGATATTTATATAGCATTCCATCCAAAAGCAGCAGAATACACATTCGTTTCAAGTGCACATGGAACATTCTCCAGGATAGATCACATGCTAGGACACCAAAAAAAAAATAAGCCTCAGTAAATTTAAGAAAACTGAAATCATATCACGCATCTTTTCTGACCACAACGCCATGAAATTAGAAATCAACTACAAGAAAACACTGCAAAAAACACAAATATGTGGAGGCTAGACAATATGGTACTAAACAACCAATGGATCACTGAAGAAATCAAAGGAAAATTTAAAAATACCTGTAGACAAATGAAAACTAAAACACAATGATCCAAAATATATAGGATGTAGAAAAAGCAGTTCTAAAAAGGAAGTTTATAGTGATGCAAGCTTACCTCAGGAAACAAGAAAAAATGAACACCCTAAGCTTACACCTAAAAGAACTAGAAAAAGAACAAAACCCAAAGGTAGAAGGAATGAAATCATAAAAATCAGAGCAATAAAAAATGAAATAGAGAATAAAAAAGTTCAATGAAACTCAGAGTTGGTTCTTCAAAAAGATAAACAAAATTGATAAACTTTTAGCCAGACTCATCAAGGAAAAAAGAAAGGGCCCAAATCAATATCACAAATGAAAAAGGAGAAGTTACAACCGACACCACAGAAATACAAAGCATCATAAGAGACTACTATGAACAACTATATGCTAATAAAATGAACAACCTGAAAGAAATGGACAAATTACAATAAATGAAAATCTCCCAAGACTGAACCAGGATGAAATAGAAAGTATGAACAGACCACTTACCAGCAATTGAATTGAATCTGCAATTAAAAATGAAGCAAAACAAACAAACCTCCCAACAAACAACAGTTCAGGACCAGATGGCTTCACAGGTGAATTTTACCAAACATTTAGAAAAGAGTTAACACCTATCCTTCTCAACCTGTTCCCAGAAATTGCAGGGGAAGGAATGCTTCCAAACTCATTCTACAAGGCCAGCATTACCCTGATACCGAAATCAAAGACACCACAAAAAAGACATTACAGGATAATATCACTGATGAACATTGATGCAAAAATCCTCAATAGAATATTGGCAAACCGAATTCAACAATATATTAAAAGGATCACACACCATAATCAAGTAGAATTTATCTCGGGGATGCAAGGATTTTTCAATATCTGCAAATCAACCAATGTGATAGACCACATTAATAACTTAAAGAATAAATCCATATGATTATCTCAATAGATGCAGAAAAAGCTTTTGACAAAATTCAATATCCATTTATGATAAAACTCCTCAGAAAATAAATATAGAGAGAACATACCTCAGCATAATAAAGGCCATATATGACAAACCTACAGCTAACATCATACTCAAGAATGAAAAGCTGAAAGCATTTCCTCTAAGATCAGGAACAAGACAAGGATGTCCCTCTTGCAACTTTTATTCAACATAGTTTTGGAAGTTCTAGCCATTGCAATCAGAGAAGAAAAAGAAATAAAAGGAATCTAAATTAGAAAAGAAGAAGTAAAACTGTCACTGTTTGCAGATAATATATTATACATAAAAAATCCTAATAGATGCTACCAGAAAACTACCAGAGCTCATCAACGAATTTGGCAAAGTTGCAGGATACAAAACTAATAAACAGAAATCTGCTGCATTTCTATACACTAACAATGAGAGAACAGAATGAGAAATTTAAAAACGATCCCATTCCATCACCTCAAGAAGAATAAAATACAGAGGAATAAACCTACCTAAGGAGGCAAAAGATTGTACTCTGAAAACTATAAGATACTGATGAAAGAAACTGAAGATGATACAAACAGATGGAAGGTTATACCATGTTCTTGTATTGGAAGAATTAATAGTGTAAAAATGACAATCACCCAAGGCAATCTACAGAGTCAATGCAATCCCTATCAAATTACCAATGGCATTTTTCACAGAACTAGAACAAAAAGTCTTAAAATTTGTATGGAAACACAAAAGAACCCGAAGAGCCAAAGCAATCCTGAGAATGAAAAACAGAGCTGGAGGAATCAGGCTCCCTGACTTCAGACTATACTACAAAGCTACAGTCATCAAAACAGCATTGTACTGGCACAAAAAGATAACTATAGATCAATGGAACAGGATAGAAAGCCCAGAAATAAACCCATAATCTATGGTCAATTAATATAAAACAAAGGAGGCAAGAATATACAATGGAAAAGAGACTGTCTAGTCAATAAGTGGTGCTGGGAAAACTGGACAGCTACATGTAAAACAATAAAATTAGAACATTTTCTTACACCATACACAAAAATAAACTCAAAATGGATTAAAGACCTAAATCTAAGACTGGATACCAAAAAACTCTTAGAGGAAAATACAGAACACTCTGACATAAATCACAGCAATATCTTTTTCGATTTGTCTCCTAAAGTAATGGAAATAAAAACAAAACTAAACAAATGGGAGCTAATTAAACTCAAAAGCTTTTGCACAAAGGAAACCATAAACAAAACGAAAAGAAACCCACAGAATGAGAGAAAGTATTTGCAAATGATGCAACCAACAACGGATTAATCTCCAAAATTTACAAACAGCTCATGCAGCTCAATATCAAGAAAACAAACAACCCAATCAAAAAGCAGGTGCAAGATCTAAATAGACATTTCTCCAAAGAAGACAGACATATGGCCAAGAGGCACATGAAAAGCTGCTCAACATCACTATTAGAGAAATTCAAATCAAACTACACTGAGATAACACCTCACACCAGACAGTATGGCCATCATCAAAAAGTCTACAAACAATAAATGCTGGAGAGGGTGTGGAGAAAACGGAACCCTCCTACACTGTTGGTGGGAATGTAAACTGATACAGCCACTATGGAGAACAGTATAGAGGTTCCTTAAAAAACTAAAAACAGAGCTACCACATGATCCAGCAATCCCACTCCTGGGCATATATCCAGTGAAAACCATGGTTCGAAAGGATCTGTGCACCCCAGTGTTCACTGAAGTGCTGTTTACAATAGCCAAGACATGGAAGCAATGTAAATGTCCATTGACAGAGGAATGGATAAAGAAAATGTGGTACATACATACAGGGGAATATTACTCAGTCATTAGAAAGAATGAAATAATGCCATTAGCAGCAACATGGATGGACCTGGAAATTATCATACTGAGTGAAGTAAGTCAGACACAGAAAGACAAATATCATATGATATCACTTATATGTGGAATCTAAAAAAAAAATAACAAGTGTTCGTGAAGATACGTAGAAATTGGAACCCTTGTGCACTGTTTGTGGAATATAAAATGGTGCAGCTGCTGTGAAGAACAGTATGGTGGTTCTTTAAAAAATAAAATTTAATTACCATGTGATCCAGCAATACCATTTCTTGGTATATATCCAAAAGAACTAAAAGCAGAGTCTCAAAGAGGTACCTGTACACCCATGTTCGTAGAAGCATTATGCACAACAGCCAAAAGTTGGAAGCAAACCAAATGTCCATCAACAGATGAATGAATAAACAAAAATGTGATATATACACACATGGACTATTATTCAACCTTTAAAAAGGAAATTCTGACACATACTACAACATGGATGAACCATGATGACATTACGCTAAGTAAAATAAGCCAGTCACAAAAAGACAAGTCCTGTATGATTTCACTTATATGAAGTATCAAGAGTAGTCAAACTCATAGAAACAGAAAGTAGAATGGAGGATGCCACTGGCTAGGGGGCAGAGGGGAATGGGAAGTTTTTGTTTAATGAATATAGAGTTTCAGTTTTGCAAGATGAAACTGTTTTCAAGGTTGGTTATACAACAGTGTGAATAAACTTAACACTACTGAACTGTACACTTAAGAACATTAAGATGGTAAAAAAACAAGGATGCCTGCTTTGGTAACTTATATTCAACTTTGTACTGGAAATTCTAGCCAGAGCTATTAGGCAAAAAAATAAATAAATATCAATAAAAGGTATTCAAACTGGAAAGGAAGAAGTAAAACTATCTCTATTTGCAGATGACATGATAGCAAATATAGAAAATCCTAAAGAATCTACAAAGCAACTATTAGAACTAGAACAAATTCAGCCAAGCAGGTTATTAGATGAACACTCAAAAATCAGTAGTATTTCAACACACTATCAGTAAGCAATCAAAAAAGAAACTAAGAAAACAATTCTATATGCAATAGCATCTAAAAGAACAAAATACAAGCCTACACGGCTCTTTGGTGGGGCCAATGGCAGACTCCGGAAGGGCTCACGCCAAGGAGTACTTCCCAGAACTTCTGCTGCCAGTGTCCTTGTCCTCACAGTGAGCCGCAGCCACCCCTGCCTCTGCAGAAGACCCTGCAACACTAGCAAGTCACCTTGCAGGACAGACCCTGGACTTGAGTACATGTCTGCAGTGACCCAAGCATAGGTAGGACATTCTGCAGGAGTTCTTGGATCCCAGCACGAGGCCATGTAGGGGTCAGAGGATCCATCCAGGCTCTGGTATGGTCATAACACAGGTCCTGTCCAGCTGGGCTCACCCACCTGTGCCCATGATACTCCAGAGCATTGTCTTAGCTTTCCCAGGCCGTGTGGATGAAAGGCTCTTGGTGCTCCAGCCACGTGTCAGGGCTGTGCCTCTGAGGTGGGAGAGCCAACTTCAGGACACTGGTCCACAAGAGACCTCCCAGCTCCACGTAATATCAAATGGCAAAAATCTCCCAGAGATCTCCATCTCAATGCCAAGACCCAGCTTCACTCAACGACCAACAAGCTACAGTGCTGGACACCCTATGCCAAACAACTAGCAACACAGGAACACAAACCCACCCATTAGCAGAGAGGCTGCCTAAAATCATAACAAGGCCACAGACACCCCAAAACACACCACCAGACGTGGACCTGCCACCAGAAAGACAAGATCCAGCCTCATCCACCAGAACACAGGCACTAGTCCCCTCCACTAGGAAGCCTACACAACCCACTGAACCAACCATAGCCACTGGGGACAGACACCAAAAACAACGGGAGCTACGAACTTGCAGCCTGCGAAAAGGAGACCCCAAACACAGTAAGTTAAGCAAAATGAGAAGACAGAAAAACACACAGCAGATGAAGGAGCAAGGCAAAAACCCACCAGACCTAACAAATGAAGAGGAAATAGGCAGTCTACCTGAAAAAGAATTCAGAATAATGATAGTAAAGATGATCCAAAATCTTGGAAATAGAATTGCGAAAATACAAGAAATGTTTAACAAGGACCTAGAAGAACTAAAGAGCAAACAAATACTGATGAACAACACAATAAATGAAATTAAAAATTCTCTAGAAGGGGTCAATAGTAGAATAACTGAGGCAGAAGAACGGATAAGTGAACTGGAAGATAAAATAGTGGAAATAACTACTGCAGAGCAGAATAAAGAAAAGAGAATGAAAAGAATTGAGGACAGTCTCAGAGACCTCTGGGACAACATTAAACACACCAACATTTGAATTAAAGGGGTCCCAGAAGAAGAAGAAGAGGAAAAGAAAGGGACTGAGAAAATATTTGAAGAGATTATAGTTGAAAAATTCCCTCATATGGGAAAGGAAATAATCAACTCCAGGAAGCACATAGGCTCCCATACAGGATAAATCCAAGGAGAAACAAGCCAAGATAATATTAATCGAACTGTCAGAAATTAAATACAAAGAAAAAATGTTAAAAGAAGCAAGGGAAAAACAAGTAACACACAAGGGAATCCCCATAAGGTTAACAGCTGATCTTTCATCAGAAACTTTGCAAACCAGAAGGGAGTGGCAGGCCATATTTAAAGTGATGAAGGAGAAAAACCTACAACCAAGATTACTCTACCCAGCAAGGATGTCATTCAGATTTGACGGAGAAATTAAAACCTTTAGAGACGAGCAAAAGCTAAGAAAATTCAGCACCACCAAACCAGCTTTACAACAAATGCTAAAGGAACTTCTCGAGGCAGGAAACACAAGAGAAGGAAAAGACCTACAATAACAAACCCAAAACAATTAAGAAAATGGTAACAGGGCTTCCCTGGTGGCGCAGTGGTTAAGAGTCCTCCTGCCGATGCAGGGGACATGGGTTCGTGCCCCGGTCCGGGAAGATCCCACATGCCGTGGAGCGGCTGGGCCCGTGAGCCATGGCCGCTGAGCCTGCACTCCGCAATGGGAGAGGCCACAACAGTGAAAGGCCCACGTACCACAAAAAGAAAAGAAAAGAAAATGGTAATAGGAACATACATATTGATAATTACCTTAAATATAAATGGATTAAATGCTCCAACCAAAAGACATAGACTAGCTGAATGGATACAAAAACAAGACCCGTATATATGCTGTCTACAAGAGACTCACTTCAGACCTAGGGACATACACAGACTGAAAGTGAGGGATGGAGAAAGATATTCCATGAAAATGGAAATGAAAAGAAAGTTGGAGTAGCAATTTTCATATCAGACAAAACAGACTTTAAAATACAGACTATTACAAGAGACAAAGAAGGACACTACATAATGATCAAGGGATTGCTACAAGATGAAGATATAACAACTGTACATATTTATGCACTCAACATAGGAGCACCTCAATACATAAGGCAAATACTAACAGCCATAAAAGGGGAAATGGACAGTAACACAATCATAGTAGGGGACTTTAACACCCCACTTTCACCAATGGACGGATCATCCAAAATGAAAATAAATAAGGAAACACAAGATTTAAATGATACATTAAACAAGATGGACTTAATTGATATTTATAGGATATTCCATCCGAAAACAACAGAATACACATTTTTTGCAAGTGCTTAAGTTCTCCAGGATAGATCATATCTTGGGTCAAAAATCAAGCCTTGGTAAATTTAAGAAATTTGAAATTGTATCAAGTATCTTTTCCGACCAAAATGCTATGAGACTAGCTATCAATTACAGGAAAAAATCTGTAAAAAATACAAACACATGGATGCTAAATAATACACACCTTAATAACCAACAGATCACTAAAGAAATCAAAGAGGAAATCAAAAAATACCTAGAAACAAATGACAACAAAAACACGACGACCCCAAAACCTATGGGATGTAGCAAAAGCAGTTCTAAGACGGAAATTTATAGCAATACAATCCTACCTTAAGAAACAAGAAATATCTCAAATAAACAAACTAACCTTACACCTAAAGCAATTAGAGAAAGAAGAACAAAAAACCCCGAAAGTTAGCAGAAGGAAAGAAATCATAAAGATCAGATCAGAAATAAATGAAAAAGAAATGAAGGAAACGATAGCAAAGATCAATAGAACTAAAAGCTGGTTCTTTGAGAAGATAAACACAATTGATAAACCGTTAGCCAGACGCATCAAGAAAAAAAGGGAGAAGACTCAAATCAATAGAATTAGAAATGAAAAAGAAGTTACAACTGACACCACAGAAATACAAAGGATCATGAGAGACTACTACAAGCAAAGCTATGCCAATAAAATGGACAACCTGGAAGAGATGGACAAATTCTTAGAAATGCACTACCTTCTGAGACTTAACCAGGAAGAAACAGAAAAGATGAACAATTACAAGCACTGCAATTGAAATGTGATTAAAAATCTTCCAATAAACAAAAGCCCAGGACCAGATGCCTTCACAGGCGAATTTTATCAAACAAATAGAGAAGAGCTCACACCTGTCCTTCTCAAACTCTTCCAAAATATAGCAGAGGGAGGATCACTCCCAAACTCATTCTACAAGGGCACCATCACCCTGATAACAAAACCAAAGATGTCACAAAGAAAGAAAACTACAGGCCAATATCAGTGATGAACACAGATGCAAAAATCCTCAACAAAATACTAGCAAACAGAATCCAACAGCACATTAAAAGGATCATACACCATGATCAAGTGGGGTTTATCCCAGGAATGCAAGGATTCTACAATATATGCACATCAATCAATGTGATACACCATATTAACAAACTGAAGGAGAAAAACCATATGATCATCTCAATGGATGCTGAGAAAGCTTTCAACAAAATTCAACACCCATTTATTATAAAAACCCTCTAGAAAGTAGACATAGAGGGAACTTCCCTCAACGTTATAAAGGCCATATATGACAAACCCACAGCCAACATAGTCCTCAATGGTGAGAAAAAAACTGAAACCATTTCCACTAAGATCAGGAACAAGACAAGGCAGCCCATTCTCACCACTATTATTCAATATAGTTTTGGAAGCTTAGCCACAGCAATCAGAGAAGAAAAGGAAATAAAAGGAATACAAATTGGAAAAGAAGAAGTAAAGCTGTCACTGTCTGCAGATGACATGATACTATACATAGAGAATCCTAAGGATGCTACCAGAAAACTACCAGAACTAATCAATGAATATGGTAAAGTAGCAGGACACAAAATTAATGCACAGAAGTCTCTAGCATTCCTATACACTAATGGTGAAGAATCTGAAAGTGAAATTAAGAAAACACTCCCATTTACCACTGCAACAAAAAGAATAAAATATCTAGGAATAAACCTACCTAAAGAGACAAAAGACCTGTATGCAGAAAATTAAAACACAATGATGAAAGAAATTGAAGACGACACAAATAGATGGAGAGGTATACCATGTTCTTGGATTGGAAGAATCAACATTGTGAAAATGACTCTACTACCCAAAGCAATATACAGATTCAATGCAATCCCTATCAAACTACCACTGGCATTTTTCACAGAACTAGAACAAAAAATTTCACAATTTGTATGGAAACACAAAAGACCCCGAATAGCCAAAGCAATCTTGAGAACGAAAAAAGGAGCTGGAGGAATCAGGCTCCCTGACTTCAGACTATACTACAAAGCTACAGTCATCAAGACAGTATGGTACTAGCACAAAAACTGAAATATAGATCAATGGAACAGGATAGAAAGCCCAGAGATAAACCCACACACATATGGTCATGTTATCTTTGATAAAGGAGGCAAGAATATACAGTGGAGAAAAGACAGCCTCTTCAATAAGTGGTGCTGGGAAAAGTGGACAGCTACATGTAAAAAAATGAAATTAGAACACTCCCTAACACCATACACAAAAATAAACTCAAAATGGATTAAAGACCTAAATGTAAGGCCAGAAACTATCAAACTCTTAGAGGAAAACATAGGCAGAACACTCTATGACATAAATCACACAAAGATCCTTTTTGACCCACCTCCTAGAGAAATGGAAATAAAAACAAAAGTAAACAAATGGGACCTAATGAAACTTAAAAGCTTTTGCAAAGCAAGGAAACCATAAAGAAGACCAAAAGACAACACTCAGAATGGGAGAAAATATTTGCAAATGAACCAACTGACAAAGGATTAATCTCCAACATTTACAAGTAGCTCATGCACTTCAATATCAAAAAAACAACCCAATCCAAAAATGGGCAGAAGACCTAAATAGACATTTCTCCAAAGAAGATATACAGATTGCCAACAAACACATGAAAGAATGCTCAACATCATTAATCATTAGAGAAATGCAAATCAAAACTACAATGAGATATCATCTCACACCGGTCAAATGGCCATCATCAAAAAATCTACAAACAATAAATGCTGGAGAGGGTGTGGAGAGAAGGGAACCCTCTTGCACTGTTGGTGGCAATGTAAATTGATACAACCACTATGGAGAACAGTATGGAGCTTCCTTAAAAACTAAAAATAGAACTACCATATGACCTAGCAATCCCACTACTGGGCATATACCCTGAGAAAACCATAATTCAAAAAGAGTCATGTACCACAATGTTCATTGCAGCTCTATTTACTATATCCAGGACATGGAAGCAACCTAAGTGTCCATGGACAGATGAATGGATAAAGGAGATGTGGCACATATATGCAATGGAATATTACTCTGCCATAAAAAGAAATGAAATTGAGTTATTTGTAGTGAGGTAGATGGACCTACAGTCTGTCATACAGAGTGAAGTAAGTCAGAAAGAGAAAGACAAATACCGTATGCTAACACACATATATGGAATCTAAGAAAAAAAATGGTCATGAAGATCCTAGGGGCAAGACGGGGATAAAGACAGAGACATACTAGAGAATGGACTTGAGGATATGGGGAGGGGGAAGGGTAAGCTGGGACGAAGTGAGAGAGTGGCATGGATATATATACACTACGAAACATAAAATAGATAGCTAGTGGGAAGCAGCCACGTAGCACAGGGAGATCAGCTAGGTGGTTTGTGACCACCTAGAGGGTTGGGATAGGGAGGGTGCGAGGGAGGGAGACCAAGAGGGAAGAGATATGGGAACATATATATATGTATAACTGATTCACTTTGTTATAAAGCAGAAACTAACACACCATTGTAAAGCAATTATACTCAAAGATGTTAAAAATAATTAAAAAATTAAAAAAATAAAATAACAAAATACTTAAGAATAAATTTAAGCAAGTATATGTAAGTTGTGTACTCTGAAAACTACAAAACATTGCTGAAAGTAATTAAAAACCTAAATTAATGGAAAAACATCTCATGTTCATGGATTCTAATACTTAATATTCTTAAAGTGGCAAGATTCCCCAAAGTGGTCTACAGATTCAATGGAATCCTTATCAAAATCTCGTCTTGGACCTCCCTTGTGGTGCAGTGGTTAGGGACCTGCCTGTCAATTCAGGGGACATGGGTTTGAGCCCTGGTTTGGGAAGATCCCACATGCTGTGGAGCAACTAAGCTTGTGCACCACAACTACTGAGCCCGTGCACCACAACTACTGAAGCCCACACGCCTAGAGCCCGTGCTCTGCAACAAAGAGAAGCCACCGCAATGAGAAGCCCGCGCACCACAACAAAGATTAGCCCCCACTTGCCGCAACTAGAGAAAGCCCACGTGCAGCAACACAGACCCAACTCAGCCAAAAAAATAAAACAAATAATTAGTTTAAAAAATTATAAAATCTCAACAGCCTTTTTGTGTGGAAATAGGAAAGCTAACATAAAATTCATAAGGCCTTGCAAAGGACTTGCTGCAGAGCACAGTTTAGCAGTTTCAAAATAAGTTAAACACAGAATTATCACATGATCCATCAATTTCACTCCCAGGAAAGAACTGAAAATAGGTCTTCAAACAAAAACTTGTACATGAATGCTCACAGCAGCACTACTCCCAATAACCAAACATGGAGTCACCCCCAAATGCCCATCAAATGATGGATAAACAAAAGGTAGTATATACATACAATGGAATATTAATCAGTCATAAAAGGGATGAAGTAGTAATACAAGCTTCAACATGGATGGGTCTTGAAAACATGATCAGTGAAAGAAGCCACCCACAAAAGGCTTCATGATTCCATTTATATGAGCTATCTGGAAAAGGCAAATCCATAAACAGAAAACAGATTAGCAGCTGCTAGGGGCTGGGGGAATGGGGAGTAACTGTTTATTAAGCTATATAGTACTGCTTATTAAGGGTAAGGGTTTTCTTTTTGGTGTGATGAAAATATTCTGGAAGTAGGTGGTGTTTATGGTTGCATAATATCATGAATGTACAAAATGCCACTAATTTCTACACTTTTAAATGGTTGAAATGTGAATTTCATGTTATATGTATTTTGCCACAATTAAAATAGGGGAATCCCTTGCCATATTCTAAAAAGATTTATATTCTGCCCAGTCCTCAGTATTGTCACATAGCCTGCCTCATCCTACTAACCAACCTAGGTCACCCTGGTCTACCCAGACTTGTCCCTTCTTTGAACAACCATGAGTCCTAATGCTGCTCTAATTCATTTGAATTATTTATCACATATTTTCTTTCGACATCTCAACTTTTCCCCTGGATTAGACAAAAATCATTCACTTTATTCCTACCACTTCTTTATGCAACTGCAAGATAGTCACTAGAAGGTTCACAGTGTCACTGGACATCCCTGTGGCGTAGTGGTTAAGAATCTGCCTGCCAATGCAGGGGACACGGGTTCGAGCCCTGGTCCGGGAAGATCCCACATGCCGCGGAGCAACTAAGCCTGTGTGCCACAACTACTGAGCCTGCGTGCCGCAACGAAGAGTAGCCCCCACTTGCTGCAACTAGAAAAAGCCAGTGTGCAGCAACGATGACCCAACGCAGCCAAAAATTAAGAAAAAAAAAGGTTCACAATGTCACCTAATGAAGTCTATCAAAAAACTTTTTTATGGCCCAGTTTCACAACTCAGTAAGATCACAGGATCTGCATTTACCTACATGGCACCTTTGTCCTACTGTTGATCTGCTGTTCTATATCAGAAGTCAGCAAACCTTTTCAGTAAATGTCCACATAGTAAACATTTTAGGCCTGTGAGCCACAGTCTCTGTCACAACCACTCAACTCTGCCCTTGTAATTTGACGGCAGCCACGGCCATAAATGAATGAGCATGGCTGTGTTCCAATAAAACTTTACAGACACTGAGATTTGAATTTCATACAGTTTTCACATCACAGACTACTACTCTTGATTTGTTTCTCAATCATCTAAAAATTCTTAGTTTGTGGGCAATAAAAACACAGGCAGCATGCTACATTTGGCCCATGGACTGCAATTTGCTGACTTCTATTCTATATTTTTCCTGATGTTAACATATCTATTTCTACTATTTCATATGAATGCATAGATATTTTATAAACCTCAAATAATCAGTGTTAAGCAAAACTGTGCATAAATTAAACGACTCACCTGGGATGTGATCATTTTCTGCTGCTCCTGGAAGAATGTAAAGAACTGAGGGGCTACACCTGAAAAAGAAGGAAAGCTCATGAGTGACATCACCTGCCTAGAAAGCTCCACGTAGCAGCTGGCGAAACACCTCAGAATGGGAGACACTTTGAGAAGCAGCAGAAAGGATAACAGTGAGGGAGGGAAGCACTCGGGTGTCCATGCATGACTCTGGGATGATTATGTAATGTTTGGACAAGTTCGTTTTCAAATGTAAAAACATTTGGTTTCTGCTGATTTGTTAACAATGTATGCTCTAACACAGAAAAAATATAAACAACACATTTAACTAATTAAGCCAATTAGGAAAAGCCAAGGAATAGAACACAATGCTTTCATTAAAACTGATGCTGAGCAAAAATATTCAGCACAAAAATTTGTAATGTTCATTACAAACCAGAGAATCTCAACAAGGTTCTGAAAAAAAGGATGGGGTATTTTTGGAAGGAAAAAAGGGCTGGTCTTTTTTGGAAGGAAAAAAAAAAACAGTTTACTCTTAAATTGGTTTCAGGTCTCAAAAGTATTTTTTAATTAAAAAAAAACAAACCAAACAAAACTGGTTTTGACTTATCTGTTGTTAATGCAGAAAAGACCTGCCTAGACCATCAAGAGACTCCATGTCTCCTCTTGATTCTGCCATAACAAAACGTAGAATTGTAACCACAACATTTTTGACCCACTTCTTGCCCACCCCAATCCAACTCCATCTTTTAAGTAAAGCAGAAATAGACCTGTCTTAAGTCCAAGTCTTAACGACCTGTCTTGCAGTACCATCTCTGATTCTGTAAGATCGGGATACAGGGGGCATCAGTATATCTCTAGTTGTGCCCAGTGTGGGAACAGCTCAGAGCTCAGAAAGAGTGGGGTAAAGAGTGAAGGAAGACGGTAATTCCCTCTCCTGTGGCTGGTCAGCTCTTCCCGCCACACGATGCCTTCACAACTCCCCAAGAAGCAGTATCTTCTGTTCCTTTTGTCTTGTCCTCCTATCCCAACCACAGCTTACATCTCTCTGGAAAGTTGGCCCAAGGTTTCCACCATCACCCAGTCTGTGACAGTCTGCATATGACTGGTTCCGGCAGGAGGACCCAAATTGCTTCCAGCTGAGCAACAAGCGTCTTTGCACCTGGGCTCTGGATCTCTCCTGAGGTCTCAGGCGCACTGATTGTCCTACCGGGACAATTCCCGCTCCCGGGAATCCCCCTTCCTACCTCACAAAAGCCGCTTTGTTGCAAGAAAGGTGAAACCTAAGCCAGTTAGAATATTCATGCAAGATCGAAGGCTCCTGGACCTTAAGCAGGACCTCCTGTAAAAGCAAACTGGTGCTACTGAGGGCACAGGCAAAGCTGGAGGGGGTCAGAGGGGCCTGGACGCCTCCACTTATGTTCACAGGTTCTTTAGAAACAAGAAGAAATCCCCCAAAACCAATGCTGCATTCACTTCAAAACTATTTCTTTGAGGGGTTAGGGTACTCAAGCTGCTTGCTGCTGCGACCGACTCATGCTCAGATTTTATGCTGGGCAGAGAATGAGGCATGGGATCTATCCTTGCTCCTTCCCCTGCTCCCTTCGCCACTTTGAATTCCTATCCCGTCTTGGAGCCTCACTGTTAGAAAGGGGACGCGACGCTGACCACAGGTGGTTGGGAGGATTCAGCGAGATCCTGAGTGGAAAAGAACAAGGGTCTCCGCTGAGAAGAAAAGTGCGCATCTACTGACAGCCAAGGGCCAGTTTCCGCGCGGTCTTACCGAGGCCTCAAACGACAGGGCACCTTGGAGATGAGAAAATTAAGCGCTGGGACGTGCAGGTTCTCATCAGGTGCATAAAAACGGGGCCAGACTTACACCGAATCTGGACACAAAGCCGTTTCCTCTTTCACCCGCCTCTAGCCTGGAGCTTCATCTTCCCCCGGTGCTCCACAACAGCGTCCTGCTCGCCAGCTGCCGGGCTCGCAGCCGCCGGAGGCTCCGCAACCATCTCCTCGCGAGACAGCGGCCGCGGAACGGGAACACGCCCGGCATCCGGGGGGAGGGGGGAGGGTGAGGCAGTGCACATGCGCAGAAGGCCCATAGTGACAGCCCCGTCCTGTGCCAGAAAGCTGTGCACGGTACATTTCCTGAAAGCCTTAGAGCCACTTCAGTTAGAAAAGTCTCTGCGATGGAAATAAACTTATGGTTACTAAAGGGGAAGGGGGGAGCGATAAGTTAGGAGTTTGGGATTACTATATGTAAAATAAACAAGGACCTACTGTATAGGATAGGGGAATAATATTCAGTTTCTTGTAGTAACCTATAATGGAAAAGAATCTGAAAGTATTTTTATGTGTATGTATATAGATTATATATAACTGAAGTTCTATATATATATACACACACACATATATGACTGAATCACTTTGCTCTGCACCTGAAACTAATACAACACTAAATCAAGTACACTTCCTTCAATTAAAAAAAAAAGAAAAGGGTCTGTGACTTTGGGCACATTGGGTAAAATTGCCAGATTTAGCAAATACAAGCCATGAGACATACTTTTATTCGTTGTTCATCTGAAATAAATTTTAAGTATCTAAATTACATATCTTTCATTAACTATTTTCCTGATACATTGGCTCTCCTTAACAGTTCCTTGCAGAATTGTGTTATAGAATTTCTTCCAGAGACTGTTACATTGCTCCATTTTCATTATAACATATCTTCTACAGTAGTCACATCTCACTTACTTCGTTCTTTGTCCATTGGACATTCATTAATGAGAAAAGACATTCAACTTTAGCGTTCTGAGCAGATATAATGGCATAAAGTTAACAACTCTAGGAATTGCTCTTCAGATTTGATTTGTTGAAACAATACCATTATTCATGGCAGAACTTGCCTTTTCCATTCTTCAGGATTACGATGGATCTCTTGATTAACAAGTTTTTAACATGCTGCCCACTGATAAAAGAAAACATTTTGTCAATTTTTTTCCTTTCCTTTTTAGCACTACACATGACAATTCCACTTGTCCTCATGCTATAAGAGCAGTTAGTAACATCCATGTAAAAGAATCAAATTCTTCAAGAGATGAAACTCATTTCAAAATACAGTCATGGCAAGTACAATAATGATTATCCACAAGTCAAAATTTATTTTCCTATTCCTATTATTCCATAAGTAATGTTTTCCCTTTTAAGAACAGTCTGACATGAAGATTTCACTAAGTTTCATTAAACAGTGGAATATTTCACTAACACTTTTTGCTCTTCTTTCAATTTCCATAATCCTATTGCTAAAAAGATATTGAAATCTATGTACAAGAAATAAGCAAATTAGCTTCATTCAATGGAATATTTAAAAGGTTAAACAAGAATTGGGAGCCTTTTCTTGAGAATTAAAATATTATTTCAGTGCTTTAAATAAACTGAGAACTCTTACAGCTGTGTTTGTTAAAGAGAGTCAATGAGTTTCTGAATGCAAGAGAAATGAAAAGTACTGAATGCCAATTTAAAAAATCACAAAAATCCTTTAATCACTCAATTCAAATAGTGTACGTGCTGAAGTAAGAGAACAACTTCATGACAATTACTTCAACATCAACAGAACATCAGAAGCTACTTGAACAGCAAGCATTGTGCAGAATATGGGCAGCACAGTCAACATCTTCCACAGAATCATTCATGCTTTGTTTAACCTTGGAATAAACATGTCTGCACCTTTATGCAAACATCCACCAAAATTTGTATTTTTATTACCTCAACCAAAAGCAATGTAGAAGGGGAAAATATGTATTTTCTGCATTGTAATTGCTTGCATCCACAGTGATGATGCTAAAAAAAAAAAAGGCATTTAGAACATTGATAATCTCTGTAATCATAATTGAAGCTATTTTTGTTGTTGTTGCAGTGGACTTTATCCTGGCACTTGCAATTTTTTTTTAAGGTTTTTGTTTTTTTTTTTTTTTGGTACGCGGGCCTCTCACTGTTGCGGCCTCTCCCATTGCGGAGCACAGGCTCCGGACGCGCAGGCTCAGCGGCCATGGCTCACGGGCCCAGCCGCTCCGCAGCATGTGGGATCCTCCCGGACCGGGGCACGAACCCGTGTCCCCTGCATCGGCAGGCGGACTCTCAACCATTGCTCCACCAGGGAAGCCCCTTTTTAAAGGTTTTGAACTTTTGTCTGCGTTGGGTCTTCGTTGCTGTGCGTGGGCTTTCTCTAGTTGCGGTGAGCGGGGGCTGCTCTTCGTTGCAGTGTGCCGGCTTCTCATTGCAGTGGCTTCTCTTGTGGAGCATGGGCTCTGGAGCACAGGCTCAGTAGTTGTGGCATACGGGCTTAGTTGCTCTGCACCATGTAGGATCTTCCCCGACCAGGGCTCGAACCCGTGTCCCCTGTATTGGCAGGTGGATCCTTAACCACTGTGCCACCAGGGAAGCCCTGGCACTTGAAATTTTGATTGCAACTCTGGAATTGGAAAATACTCTGGCAGCAGTACATTCAGTCATTTGAGCTGAAAGACTGGTGATGATGTACGGCGTGGAGGGTATTTACAGCTTCCGCTGCAATTACTGTATCTCAATCTGAATTCCTATTAATCAAAAAATTTATTTTATTTCTTTCTATAGTACTAGCTGAAGAAATTATACATCTCTTACGCTTAGCTGTTAGTATATGCCGGTTTATATCTGACTCACTACATTTTTTTTTTGCCTTGTGGCCACACTGCACAGCTTGTGGGATCTTAGTTCCCCAACCAGGGACTGAACCCATACCCTTGGCAGTGAAAGCACGGAGTCCTAACCACTGGACCACCAGGGAATTACCACTACCATTTTTACATACTGTAAAAAAATCTTCAAAGGGAATTTTTCCTTGTTTAATTAATTTCCACTTTTCAGAAAATTCATCGTAAAGTTTAAACGTGCATTTTGGCGTTTTAGGATTCAAATGTACACAAATAAAAACAGATAATAGCAACCACTGCAAAAATTGAAATGACTGAACTTGATAATCCTATGACACATTAATGTGTCTGTCATTCACACGTCTGAACTCACAAATAACCACAAACAGGTTGAACCATTGAAAGCGTTGTGAATTTTCATGAGTGGCATCGGCCTTAGCTTTAAAATTTTTTGTTAAGAGTATAAGGCCTTTTGTGTACTGATAATCAGCAGCACTTAGGAGATATAATTATTTTATAATTTTTTATTAATTGGACCACATCCTTAGTTTGCAGGGGGAGTTCGAAACAGATATTCCTTTCCCCTTTTTCATTAAACACTGGGCCATTGGTCTCCAGGGATGGGCCCTCATATCTTATATCACTGGGTCTGGGATCAAACTGTGACAACAGCACGGTGGAGAACAGCAGAGGATTTTGCAATAACATTTGTGGGGAGCCATGGTCTCTGTAGGGTGGGTGCCCTCTAACTGATCGTCACTAGGTCCTTCCAATTTAAGGATGCCTAGCAAGGTAGCATCCTGCTACCTAATGAGACAGGCTAGTATGTCTTTTGCATACAAGGAAAATAAGGGAGAAT
The DNA here is from genome assembly GCF_005190385.1 of Monodon monoceros. NCBI lineage: Eukaryota > Metazoa > Chordata > Mammalia > Artiodactyla > Monodontidae > Monodon > Monodon monoceros. Next base: position 9,176,253 of record NW_021703781.1, on the reverse strand, counting down.
ATTGGAGCTGCCTCTACCTACAGATCAAGCTCGCCAGGTGAGGGTGGGAGGGTAACTGTTCCCATCCCTTTAGGGAACCTTTGCTCAGTATGATAGCCGATTACCCTAAGCACCCCTGGAGACTGCATCCAGACTAGGTGCATCACAACACATAGGGACCAAGTGGGGACCTCTTTGCTCAGACTACAGCACCCTAAGCTCAGGGTGGGCTCAGCTTTCTGAGCTCTGACACAATTGGACTGGATAACCAGAAAAACCCAACAGATACAACACTATGCGGTGGCTGCTAAAGCAAGTATGTCAACAGCCAGCAGAGCGTTCCCAAGCATTATTTGCTGTCAGCTGGATCCAGTTAGTAAGCCAAAAGCCGGCTGGAGACATGTTGTCCTCATCTGTCACTGAACCACCCTGCTCACTGCACCAATTGTTTTAAGACGTACCTGGGATTTGTTTTAATCAGGCATGATAAAATGATAGACATGGAGACAATTGTCTTTGAAAGAAGACTTCATTACTTACAATGTTCAAGAGGATGGGAGACACCACACCATGCAGGGCCACATGGGGAAACACCAGTCAAGAGACAGAAGACATGAAGAGAAATCATGAACGAAAGCCTTTCTTACTACAGTGGTGGTGATAAACTATAGTAACCTAACTATACTATGTTAGGTGGGGAAGTGCCCTATTGGGCAGGAAGCAAAACACAGATGGTGGGGTTTTTATGCACCTGTGGAAACACAGGGATGGTATGTATGCCAACATCTTTAGCCATTAACTTGGCCCATGAGTTCAAGATGCTAAACCATCAATTACAGAATATCGAAAATGACTATTACATTAATACATCATACTAACAGAAAAAACTCATATTGTTATCTCATTTAATAATATATGATTATCTCAACAGATGCAGGAAAGCATTCAACAAAATCCAGCACCCTTTCATGATACAAGACAGAACAAACTAGGAATAGAATGGAATTGCCTCAACCTAATAAAGGCCATTTTTGAAAAACCCACAGTTAGCATCATATTTGATGATGGAAGACTGAACGCTTTCCTCCTAAGATCAGGAACAAGACAAAGATGTTAAAAACAAAATCTTCCAATTCAGAAACCCTCTCCACACAGGTAGAAGGAAAGAAAAATCATTTCCTAGGCCCAGCATGATGCACTTATTTGTTTCACTTGGTGCGCTTGCCCAGCATGGTGTGAATCTGCCACTCCCTGCCATACCCCTTTTCTTTCAAAGGCCACATCATGACCAAATCAGGTGTCTTTTCCCCAGGGAGCTCCACAGCTACTCCATCCAGAGTACAGAATATGATAGCCTTTTAGTTGCACAACAGGTCTCTCCCCAATAGGTTTATAGAAGAATCAGGAGAAAGTAGGAACATGCATTCCCAAGTTAGAGGACCTATCTGCATGGGAATCGTGGAGGAAAAGGAACAAGTAGGAGACTGATGCAAAATACCAACCCTCTGTATCGATCTGCCGCCAGATGGAAAATGAGAAATTTCTGAGGAAATTGCAGAATAAGTAGCACCAGGCTTTATCAGAGCAGGCAGAGATTAGCCTGAGGGAAAGTTACTGACACACGTGGTTCACCAGCTCCCTCCTCTGAGATTCTCACAATCTGCCAATTCTGAGCCATTTGCCAAGTATTTCCTGGCTGAAGGTTTTGTTCTAGGTCCTGCTGATTCTCTTGTCCCTGCAAGCCCTGCCTCCTCCGGAGTCTCTCTCTACAGTCCCCTCTCGCTGATCCCGTCACAGACTGACTGGAGTAGGGAGCATTCCCTTAGCAAGGAGTTCTAACTGAGCAGCCAACACAGAAGCCTTTTCTTTTTTTTTTTCACTTTCTCTTGATTATCCCCAAAGTGAGTAGCTGCTGCTCAGATCTGACTAACAGTCTATCCTTGCCGTCCTCCCACTTTTCCTTAATTTGCATTTGGACAGTTGGCTAGAGAGTCAAAACAAAGGTTGCTAAAACCAGAGCATATTTTGACCTGACCCCAGGTTCACATCAGGGAATTTTGAGAAAGCCTCAACAAACCACTGACGGAAATCAGTGGGGGACTCACATGTCTTCTGGGTACACTGTTGCAATATCTCCCAGCTCAACTTCAGTGGAAAGGCTTCGAGTACAGCTGTTAGCAACCCTTCTCAAAGAGTTCGTAACTTCCTTAGTTACTCCACAGTTATGAGGGGTGGCGTGGCAGAGAGTCAGCTTCCCCTGGCCACCACACCCCTTTATGTAGTGATCTTCCAGACCCTAACGTGACTGCTCTATCAAAGGAGCAAAATCTGCTAATTACAGGATTCCACGCAGCTGCTGGTTGCTGAATTCTATGCAATAAATCAGTATACATTCCCATGTGTGGGCTGTAAATTGAAAACACACTAAGGTGTATGTCTTCTGGGGCATTGGGGAAAAGAAGCCTTTAAATGAGTAACATCAGCTGGTGAGAAAGACACTTGAATTACCCAGGAGTCCTGGCTGGCTTCTCAATGGCATCAGCTGTGCTGGTGATCCAAATAGGATGGGCTGGTTTCCTTCATGTTGAGACAAGAAAAATATGAATCATGTGGGCACTTTGGTTTCCCTTCCTGTGTTTACATTAATTAGTTGAACACCTTGTTTGCCTTTTTCTAAGTGACTAGTACAGCTACTCTCCATATGTTGCCTTACTACGCAGACTCTTTTATCCAAGCTCTTAATCTTTCCATGATTCTCCCTTTATCATTTGTGCCTTCCTAGCTATGTGTGGATAATAAGGGACTACTTAAGGGGTCATCTGGTCTAAGACATGAAATGGACCCAGTCTAGGCCACAAAGTACATAACTCTGTGTCCTCAAACCGAGCAGGTAATTTATTACCAGCTAAAGAAGTTGTGCCCTGGGTTTCCCTGGTGGCGCAGTGGTTGAGAGTCCGCCTGCCGATGCAGGGGACGCGGGTTCGTGCCCCGGTCCGGGAAGATCCCACATGCCGCGGAGCAGCTGGGCCCCCGAGCCTGCGTGTCCGGAGCCTGTGCTCCGCAACAGCAGAGGCCACAGCAGTGGAAGGCCCGCGTACCGAAAAAAAAAAAAAAAAAAAAAAAAAAGAAGTTGTGCCCTGAAGTGAACCACCCATCTGAAAGATCATCACCTCACTCTTCCCCTGAGTCAGTTTGAGGCACGGAGGGGTAAAGACATTCAGGGAAAGCAGGAGGAGGGACAAGCAGAGTGAGGAGGAGTAGGGTTCTGTGAAAGAGAAAATGTATTTAATTCTCACATTTTTCTCTCCTGTTTTTTCGATATTTCCTTCTGGCTATCCAAATAATTTTTAACTCCTCTTAGGATAGTTAGAATGATATTCATCCCATAAATATCAGCAACTCACTTACTGGAATAAAGTCCTTCTAAGAACTTCTGCAAATCAAAAGAATTGTCCTCTGGCCACTGCAGGATTGGAGTCTCAACGTGTACGCCCATTCCCAATGTGACAGACAGATATTAACTGCTTAAAAAAAAAGAGACCTGCGGGCAACATTCCTGGCTTCCCATATTTTCCAACCATACGGTGATCTTGATGAGAGTTTAGAGCCCATTATTACCCATGTTCATTCAATAGTAAAATCTTGAATTTGAACAGGGATGTTTGTTTAGCCAGTATTCCAAAAAAGCATAGAGCTAAAATAACTTAGGGTCTTTTACTGACTATTGTGAGGCCACAGACTTTCAGTTGATTTGGCTCAAATCAAGAACTGCCAGACTCATCCCATTCTTATTACCAAAATTGTTGGAGAAATATAATTAAAAATAAAAATTTCTCCCAACACAGAAAACCTACTTCCAAAGGTAGAAGACAAAGAATTTTATTATTGAATAAGCATAAAACCAGAATGTGATGTGCATTACAGGCAATCTGCTAAGAGACTGCAAAGACAGAGAGAAATCTCACCCTTTTATAAAGCCAAGCAGGTACAACTCATTACATACATGTTCTCAAGATAAACAATAACTAGTCCTTAAGTAAGAGGACTTGACAGTACCATTTATTGCACAGTTCACCCAAAATTCGTCTGGTAATTGGGATGACCATCTGTTGTCTTTATAAAAGGAAAAACAAGCTTCTCATATCTTTATGACAAGAGGCAGTTTTGCAACTTGGAGCAAGGCACCCGTTGAAGTTAGGCTCCCACCCTAAGCCAGAAACTGGGAAAAAGGAGTGCTATCTCCCTAGAAGTATTTCAAAGAGATGGCTCTGAGGCTCCTTGAGAAAGATACTCTGTAGGGGTGCAAAACTGCCAAGAGGCTTTTTAAAAGGTTCATATTCATCTCAAAGGGATAAAGAATTTACAAGTTTACAAAAGAAAATGCTCTACAAAAACGAAGCGGGGATGTCTCTTCCATTATTTTTAACAGAGAATAATAATCCTCTTATTTTTCATTTCTATTTGCCCTTACACCACTCTCACCACTTCTAGTTAATATTGTACTGAAGGTCTTACGGCAATTAGGAAAGAAGATGCAAAAAAAGGCATACAGATGGGAAATAAAGAGGTAATGCTATTGCTATATGCAGATGGCATGACCTTGTATACAGAAAATGCTTAGAAACCCACTGAAAAATATTAGAATAAATGAATTCAGCAAAGTTACAGGACACAAGATCAATATATATATATATATATATATATATATCAATTGATCTTGTATACACTAGCAATGAGCAATCCAAAAACAAAATTAAGAAAACAAACTCATTTGCAATAGCATCAAAAGAAAACAATTCTTAGGAGTGAATTTAACAAAAGGAGTGTAACATTTCTACAAAGAAAACTGAAAGACCTGTACAAGGCTTGCCTGATGAAAAGTTCACTGAAAGATTTTTAAAGATCTAAATAAATGGAAAATCGGCAAGATGGCAAAAATAAGATTCCAGCCCTCTCTCTCCCTAGAAACACCAATTTAACAACAATCCATGGATGAAAACCAATGCAATACATTATGGAAGTCCCAGAAGGACAAGAGAAAGAGAGCAGAAATATATTTGCATGTCAAAAGGTGAAAAATAAATCTGAAAAAATTCAGGGGAATTTTACCTTAGTGAAACTTCTAGGGGTTCAGTGGTGTAGAGCATGTCAAGATATCCCTTCTATACATGCTTGAAGTGTTAGTGGCAGATAGGGATGCTGTTTGGAGCCTTTGGTAAGCTCACTTCTTGTGAGCCAATTCCTTAAAACCAATCAATCTCTCTGGAGTTTATGCATATTTAATTTAATTATGCCTATTTTAAAAGAGGATGGGGTCATTTAATTTTCTTCTACGTTTATAGGCAATTATACCTCTATCATTGAATTACATGTCAATATCAGTTAGGGTCACTTTATTTGAAAGTAACAGTAACAGCCAAGAAACCATTAAATAAATGTGCATGCACTCATGTAATTCCATATATGTGATCTTATAAAATCCACTTGGAATGAAGATACCTCAGACTCCTCAGCTTCTGTTCTATAGATAGCAGAGACGGTGAAGTTACACTGAAGGGCTGCAGTTAATAGAGGGAGGCAGAATTGAAGAAAATGAAAAAACTTTTTTTGCTCTCAAGCATCAGACTGATAAGAAGAAAGTGTGGAAGGAAGATGAATAAAAGCTCAGCACCTACTCTCTGCCCTTTGGTTCCCCGTGGAAACCATTATTACATCCTGCTCTTTTCAAAAGAATAAAAGTTCAAGTCTTCTCGATATAAGATACCTACTCCCTGATCTGTCTCTATCTCACACCAAACACCCAAATGTCTACTCAACCTTACTCATTGCCTCTTGCCTTTCTCTCTTATTTAGAGCCCTTCCACACCACCATTTCCTCATACTAGGCATTCATCACTTCTCATCTAAACTACTATAAAAGACTCCTTCCTGGTTTCCCTTCCTCACCTGAACTCCAATTCATCCCGTATATTCAATTTTTAAAAATCTTTTTTTAGGGCTTCCCTGGTGGCACAGTGGTTGAAAGTCCGCCTGCCGATGCAGGGGACACGGGTTCGTGCCCCGGTCCGGGAAGATCCCACATGCTGCAGAGTGGCTGGGCCTGTGAGCCATGGCCGCTGGGCCTGTGCGTCCGGGGCCTGTGCTCCGCAACGGGAGAGGCCACAACAGTGAGAGGCCCGTGTACCGCAAAAAAACAAAACAAAACTTTTTTACTAAATAAAACACATATACAGAAAAGCATACAAATATACAGCATAAATAAATGTTATTAGGCAAACATCCTAGTAATTACCACTAGGTCAAGAAATAGAACTCTACCAGCCACCCTAAAAATCTTTCCCTTGCCCAATTTACCTCTCCCCATAGTAATACCATGTTGAATTTTAGAGTCATTTTTTTTCGTTTCTTTACAACATGTGTTATCTCTAAGTGTGCATCTCTAGAATTATAGTTTAGTCTTTCCCATTTAAAAAAGCAAAAAAATAAGAACTGATTATGGCTTTCAATTTTTTCTACAGATTTTCTTCTATAGCTTTCTGTTCTTTTCAATTTGGCTTTGAAACACCTGGGGCATCTGACATGGTGCAGGCCAGATTTTGCTGCTTACACATTCATGGTGCAGTCAGTGTTCCTTTGTCCTCTGTATTCCATGCAAACTGGCTGCTGGATTGACAGGCCTAATCATGCTGAGGGTGATCACTTTAGCAAGACCATGTGCAGTGTGTGTTCTTTTACCATGAGGCATATAATTAACTAGTAGTCTCTCTTTGTAACAACTGATGATGCCATTAATTCACTGGACGAGGCAAAATAATGATGTCCTAATTCTATCATTACATTTTTATATATAGACTTTGTTAGAATAATTTTAGATTTATAGAAAAGACAGTACAGCGAGTTCTCATATAACCCACACTATCTAGCTCCCAATATGATTAACAGTTTATATCAGTATGGCACATTTGTTACAATTAATGAACCAATATTGATCAATTACTATTAACTAACATCCACACTTTACTCAGATTTCCTTGGTTTTCATCTAATGTCGTCTACTGTTCCAGGACCCCATCCAGAATATCACATTACATTTGGTTGTCATATCAACTTAAGCATTTCTTGGCTATGACAGTTTCTCAGATTTTCCTTGTTTTGTATGAACTTCACAGTTTTGAGATGTACTGGTCAGATACTTTTCAGTATGCCTCTTGGCTGAAATTTGAAATTTTTCTTAAGATTAAACTGTGGTTGTGGGGTTTGGGGAGGAAAAGCACATAAAATGCCACTTTCATCACATCAGACCAGAGGTACACACCATCAACATGACCTACCACTGCTGATACTGACCTGGATCACTTGTTTGTCCAGTTTCTCCATGGTTGTTATATTTTTATGTCTTTCTTTCCATACGGTACACTTTAGAAGTAACCATGCACAGCCACAGGAATGGGGAGTTATGCTCTTCCTCCTTGGTGGCAATCTACATAAATTATTTGGAATTTTACATAGGAAATCTGTTCTCCCCCATTTATTTAATAATTTGTATCAGTATGATTGGCTCCTGTGGTCCTCTGACATATCCTCATCAAGGTGGTATTTTTTTGTTTGAGCACTTCCTTACATTCTGGTACTATAAGATGCTCCAGGCTTCTTCTATTTATTTCCTGCCCAAGTCCTACAATCAGCAACTTCTCCAAGAAGCCCTGGTTCCTTTTATGGGAATATGGTTTTAGGAACCAAGATCTGGGCACTGCATGTACATACTGCTATTAGGGTTTTGGTGTTTTTATAGTCTCAGATGACAGAGCAAGGGAATATTTTGTGTATACTAACGTGTACATAAGCCTATTTATATAATTCTCATATATAACCATATGTATCTATATTAAATTAAACATGAGTTCATACTGATGTTTCCAACTCTAATCCAGAGTACCACGTGGATCATTCTAGCCTCCTCTTCTCGCTGATATGTAACCTTCCAATGCAATAGTGATAAACCTGGCTCCCTCATCTGCCATCCACTTACTTAACTGTTCCATTCCAGTATAAATCAGAATTGCTAACCTGTACCCCATGGAAAACAACTTTATCACCTAGAGTGCTTATGTGCAGTTTCTTTTGTCTTGAGGCTAACAGTCTCATTTCCAAAGTTAGTTAGCACCTTTTCTGCCCACCTCCTTCAGGGAAGTTGTTACATAGATTCTCTTGTCATAGTCTGCAATACTTCCTGGTATTCCTTGAACTCCTCAATGATTTTTAAATTTGCCTACATTAAGGCTCCCTATTTGTGCTGTAAACTTCTGTGGGTTTGGACAAATGCATAATGTCATGTATCTATCATTATGGTATCACACAGAATAATAAACAGCTTCACCAATCAGGAAAAAATATTCTGTGCTTCATCTATTTAACCCTCCCAACGTCCCCCTAAAGGTCTTGCAAATACTTATCTTTTTACTATCTCTATAGTTTTGCCTCTTCCAAGGTCATATAATATGAATCATACATTGTACAGCTCTTTCAGACTGACTTCTTTCACTAAGCAATATGCATTTAAGATTCCTCCATGATTTTTAGTGACTTAACACCTCACTTCTTATCAATGAATAATATTCCATTGTATAGATGTACCACAGTTTGCTTAACCATTCACCTACTGAAGCATATCGTGGTTACTTCCAATTTTGGAAATAAACCTGCTATAAATATTCATATGCAGGCTTCTGTGTGAATCTAAATTTTCAAATAAGTTAATTACCCAGGAGAGCAATGGCTGAATTGTATGATAAGACTACTTTTACTTCTGTAAGACATTGCCAAAGTTTGCAAATATCTTCAACCTCAATTTACAGTAAGAAATACATTTAAATTCATGATCCAATACATTCATTCAACATTTTTTTAAAAGATTTTTGGCTGCGTACGGCCTTAGTTGCGGCACGTGGGATCTTGGTTGAGGCACGCAGGATCTTAGGTTTCAGCGTGTGGGCTCTTCGTTGCGACGCGCAGGTTTTCTCTAGTTGTGGCAAGCAGGCTCCAGGGTGCACGGGCTCTGTAGTTGTGGTGCGTGAGTTCCAGAGCGCGTCGGCTCTGCTGTTTGTGGCACGCAGCCCTCTCTAGTTGAGGTGTGCAAGCTCAGTAGTTGCGGCACGCAGGTTTAGTTGCCCCGCGGCATGTGGGATCTCAGTTCCCCGACCAGGCATTGAACCCGTGTCCCCTGCACTGGAAGGCAGATTCTTTACCACTGGACCACCAGGGAAGCCCCTCACTCATTGACTATTAACAATGTGCCAGTTTTAGGCACTGGATTCATAGTAGTGCGTAAAATAGATAAAACTCCCAGTTCTGATGGAGTTTATATTCTAGTGAGGGACTATAAAATAATAAAGAGACTAAGTAAAATATTTTGTATACTAAATGATACCTTGGCAAAAAACTAAAGTATTAAAGTGGGATAAAGTGTTTACAGAAAACAAAGAACTATGGAGACAATAAAAAAATCAGGAGTTGGGGTGGAGATGGAAGGACGAAAAGGCAGCGTGCGGAGGAATTCTAGGGCAGTGAAAATACTCAGTATACCATAATGATGAGTAAATGTCATCAATACATTTGTCCAAACCATAGGATGTACAATACCAAGAGTGAACTGCAATGTAAATGATGGGCTTTTATGATGTGTCAATGTAGGCTCATCAATTATAACATACACACCACTCTGGTGCGGGATGTTGATAACACGGGAGGCTGTGTGTGTGTGGGAAATGGGAACTCTCTGTACCTTCCCCTTAATTTTGCTATGAACCTGAAACCGCTCTAGAAAGATTGTCTTAGTTTTTTTATAAAAAGCTGCCAGAAGACTGATTCAATCTTTAGTACACACATGTACTAGTCTGCTAAGACTGCTGCCTTAGTCATTCAGGCTGCTATAACAAAACACCACAGACTGGATAGCTTATAAACAACAGAAATTTATTTTGCACAGTTCTGGAGGCTGGGAAGTCCAAGATCAATGCACAAGTATGGTTGCATTCTGGTGAGAACTGTCTTCCTGGTTAACAGACAGCAATTTCTCACTGTGTCCTCACATGGTGGAAAGGCTGGGGTTCCCATTCATGAGGGCTCCACTCTCCAGACATAATCACTTCCCAACTGTCCCACCTTCTAATGCCATCACACTGGAGATTAAATTTCAACATATGAATTGGGGTGGTGGGACACAAACATTCAGCTGCCATAACAAAATATCACCACAGACTAGGTGACTTAACTGAAATTTATTTGGCTCAGTTTTGGAAGCTGGAAGTCCAAGGTCAGGGTGTTGGTAGATTTGTTTTCTCCTGAGGCCTCTCTCCTTGGCTTGCAAATGGCTGCCTTCTCGCTGTGTCCTATGCATGGCCTTTTCTTTGTGCAATGATCGTCCTTGGGTCTCCTCCTCTTTTTATAAGGACTCCAGTCATGTTGGATTAGGGCCCCACCCTTATGACCTCATTTAACTTTCTCTCTTTAAGGGCTCTACCTCCAAAACAGTCACATTAGGATGGATCTGGGGGAAAACCACTTCAGTCCAGAATAACATATAACTGACCTTAAATATTTTTCATAAAACAGTATTTACCTATATCTATAATGAATTCTGATATTATGTTTTATTTCTTTAAAAATGTTAGCTCTGATTCATTGAACTGATTTCACAGTTCCTTCATAGGCCAATGTGGTTGCTCTGTAATGTGTTACCTAGGCGAGACTGAATTACATTTCCCAAAATTCCTTTTCCTATATGTTTCCCATGGGGTGGACCATAAAAGAGATTCTTGTGCAAGACTTGGAGGGCATAAGTGATGTAACAGCCATTTTGTATCTCACACGTGCTATTGGTGATCTACTGACCAGCTCATTGGCATGAGACACCTCTAGGACTGTGTTCCACATGGATCCTTCAGCTCCTCTGATGCACACACCACCTCAGTGACTGAGGGGCCAAGCTTCTGTAGGACACCACACCATCAAGGTCAGAGGCAATGAGAACTGACTCCAGTTTTAACCCATCCTCGTCGGCGCCACTCATGGTTGTGAGTTCTCGTTTGTTTTTGCTCTCTTCCACATTACATCCACCTTCCTTATTGTCTGCCTTGTGGACTTCAAGCGCCTTCATCAGACATGAAGACAACAACCTTATAGAGACTGCTTAACCAGTTCCCACAGCTGTAGAAAGCCAAAGCCCTGTAATAAATCCCTTTAGACATACACACTCTTCTTATGGTTCTATGTCTCTAATTAAATCCTTCTTGAATCATAAATTTGTACCAAATTAGGTCTGGCTTTTCTGAACTGGGTCTGGTATTTCTTAATTAGATGCTGTTATCTGACTAGAGTCAGATTTAAAGCTATTAAAGATCCTGTTTCAGTTGTAAAGGGGCACTGATAGTCCATGACATGCAGTGGCAATACAGATACACAAATTATTACCTTTAGATACCTGTAATCAAGTGCCTATAGAAAGCAAGGCTCTGGGAAATCAAGCATTTTCTCCCCTAGATATTTTAGTGAACACAAGGAGTATAATGGAACTGGCTGTTACTTCTAAATGTGCTGGAGAACTTTGGGGAAAGAAGATGAGAAGCTCGGGGATTTAAATTCCCAGCTCAAGATCCACACAGGGACCTTAAAGCTTCAATGATAATCTTGAAAGCACCTCATCCCCTAAAGCTGCAGGGCTGAGATTTATGAAAGGAAACCCAGTGACAAATCTGTTGCGTAGCTTAATTACTATGTAAACTGAATTTCCAACCTTACACGGCCTCATTACAAGTTAGGGCATTGACTGGTAGGGAACAGAATCCTGAAAACTGGGACAGGAAAATAAGAAGAGATTTCAGTGGAGCCGAGATCCTCAATGCCTACAAATGCTTTCAGTATATCTGTTAACCCCATGCCCCCCACCCCCAAATCCACAGCTATGGCCTCATGAGGAGTTCCCTATGACCAGATGACTGAGAAAGAAAAAACCTCAGGCTTGGGTTAGATGATTCTGCACAGTATGCAGCCCCACTCTGAGATGGCCCTGAAAGTCAGTGGTAAAAGGAAATCATCCAAAGGGGAAGAAATTTGAGCAGTGCACCTTGTTTATTTTGCCTGGAAGCAGAGATGGCCGAAGTTATGGGTCTACACGTATTTATGTACAGTGGCTAATGGTTTAGCTAAATGGTCAAGGACTAAGAAGGGGTACCCTGGAAAATCTTTGAAAAGTTCTTGGGAAGAGGTGCATGCCCAGACCTTTCCAAATGGGCAGAGTGAAGGTATTTGTGTACCATGTGAATGCTCACCAAAGAGTAACCTCACTGGAGGACTGAATAATTAAGGACACATTCTGTGGATGCCCATCTCCTTCTGTCAGTCAGGCCCTTTTCCCAGCCTCTTCTGGCGTTGCCCAGTGGGCTCATGAATGAAGTGGCCACAGCAGGAGTGAAAGAGATTATGCATGGGCTCAGCAAAACGGACTTACTCTCGTCAAGGCCGATCTGGCTAAAGTCCCTGTTAAGTGCCTAATCTGCCAGCAGTAGAGACCACCAATTACCAACCAACTTGGCACCATTCCGTGGATGGATCAGTTTAGCTACTTGTTATCAGGGTGACTGCATTAGATCATTCCCATCACAAAACAGATGGTATTTTGTACCTACCATCAAAAGATTTGGAGTACATGGATTTGCCTTCCCTGCCTGCAATGCATCTGTCAAAACCAACATCAAGAGATTTACAGAATGCCTCATCCACCAGCACGGTATTCCTTGCAGCCTTGGTTTGGATTCCAGGAGGCTGCTAAAGCCCCCACAGTGAAAGTCTCTGGGGGCATGAATGGGAGTACCTGTTGATTTCAATTTGGACTGATTCTTGAGCCTGCTTTTGGAGGAGGCCCTATACAAGTTGGGACAATTTGAAAGTAACAGCATCAGTGAGATTAAAAAAAAATTTTAAGTGGGGAAATATGTTGCCTACAGAACCCAAAAAGGACTAAAGGACATATCTGTATTAACACTGTGTGTGTTAAGAACACACAATGAAAAAAAAAAAACAAAAAAAACAGTCAATAGCTGTTTCTTGACGGTGTCAGGGATGGAGCGGCCCTTGGTTTACAAATAATTTTCAGGAACTTAACTGAGGGGGTAGATCTTTGTGTTATGTGTGGTGAAATAACTTATGCCTCTTTTTGTGAGTTCTTTTGTGGGTATTTATATGTCCCAAGTGGATTTGTGAAACGAATTTCCTCAGAGGAGTATGTCATCAATGTAATGTCATACCTGTGCTCCTGGAGAAAACTGGATGCAGTTAAGGTATTGCCCACGAAGACTGCAATGGCAGAGTTGCTGAGGTATCCCACGGGTAGCCTGGTAAAGGTGCCTGGTGTCCCTTCAGAGGTGAAGGCAAACTGTGGCTGAGAGGCTGTTGAAAAGAGCACTCAACAGAACATATTAGCCAAACCTGGAATAAGAAAATATTTACTACTTACTATTTGGATGGAAGCAATAATTTTAATAAATTGGGTACTGGGTCCTTAACAGATGGGCCATAGCATTAAGGTTGTGATGATCCCTTGTGAAGCACCATCATTATTTCCAGACTAAGAATAAGCTAAACTGGACCATTAAACAGAGAAGCAGAGGTGATAACCACTTCTCTAGATAGGTCTTTATAATGGTTTCAGTTGGGGTATACGGTACACGGGGTCCCATTTTGTCAATTTGTAAGTGCCAAAAATATAATTTTATTATTCACTGGATCAGAGCATCCATGCCTTCTATGGGATTATGTTAAAATTAAATCAATGGGTACCATGAATCTTAGGATGTTTCACCTTAACCAACAGAAATACTGTCTATTTCTTCTCAATGACTCAGTCTGTTTGGGCTGCTATAATAAAATACAATGGACTGGGTGCCTTATAAACAACAAAAATTTATTTCTCACAGTTCTAGAGGCTGAGAAGTCCAAGATCAAGGTGCCAGATGTCTGGTGAGGACCCACTTCCTGGTTCACAGATGGCTGTCTTTTCCTAAGTCCTCATATGACAGAAGCAGCAAGGGAATTCTCTGGAGTTTCTATTGTAAGGGCACTAACCCCATTCATAAGGGCTCTGTCCTCATAACCCAATCACCCTCAAAAGCCCAACCTCCAAATACCATCACACTGGCGATTAGATTTCAACATTACGAGTTTTGGAGCAATACACAATTGAGTCTATAGCACTATTTTATGTTCAATAACTCCTCTTAAGATTTTAGGGGTAACGTGATTACATTTAGTGGGATGCTCAGCTATAACTATAACTTGAACCCTGTATTAAGGCCATGAAAGTTTGACAATGGTACATTTCAGCAGATACTAGAGTTAACACTAAAGTTAATTTGGAAGGTATAAAAGCCAATCAGCACCCTTTTATCTTTTGTTGTATAAATTATATTAGTAAATTCTGGATTTCCAATTGGGTCAAACTGTGGACCTAACTTACATAATATTGTACAGCAACTATACCTCAATTAAAAACAAAAACAAAAAACTGTGGACCTTTGTATCAGTTATTTTGTTGTTTCCTCTCCCTGTGTCTAAGTCTGCCTCCCTCCCTTCATTCTTTCTTTCCATTTCTTTTCTTTTTGTGGTTACTGGATATACTTCTGAGGAGGAGGGGTTCTTTTTACTCTAATCAAACTTACAAATTTCCGTCTCCAGAGAGCGTCCAATCAGGATCGTCAGGGTTAGGGGCCTGCTCCATGGCAATGGTTTCTGCATATGGCTTAAGGATCCCAGGCTTAAGTTGCATTTGAATTAACGTCTTTGCTGTGCCACAGGATGGGAGTTTTCCCCTCTAACTACGAGCACAGAATTTTTTTTCTTTTTTTTTTTTTTTTACAACATAGAAATAGGTAGCAGGTGGTGCAGCAAAAGCATGCTGGGCCCATAACCCAGAGGTTGATTGATTGAACATCCTCTGTCTGCCATGGCTGTGGTCTTTTTTTCTGCCACGCAGGTTTCTTTCTCTCTGTTTTCTCTGTGCAGATTTCCTCGGTTATTTTGGATTTCTAGCCATGTAAAGTCTCGGCTTTCAGTTTTTGTCTCTATCCAATCACCCATGGCATGGACATTCTGGGTGGTTACAAGGGAGAGTATCAAAGTCCAGCAGCCGGCCTCATAGGTAGCTCAGAGACCACCTGCCAAACAGACTGAACCCAATGGCAAGCCACACAGGGGCATAGCCAATTAATAATTCTCTCTTAGCGACAACAGCCTCTCAGAGTGGGAAGGGAGAGCGACACTCCAAAAAAAGACCACAGAGCAGAGCAGGCCAAAGTGCAAGCCTACCAGCAATTGGTGGTTCTATCCCAAGTGGCCTCTGCCACATCACAGAACCAGTTAGCCAAGAGCAATGAGCTAATACTGACTAGGTGACCTGTCTTGGATGGATAATCCTGCTCATGATGCCAACTGTATTAACTGCCTTCTAGTCACTCTGTTGGTGGCGGGATTCCTGCCCTGGGGTAATGGAATAGCTGAACACATGACATCTCACACTGGACAGGTGAGATCTACATAAGTTTACTAGTTATGCATATTCACAGGCCAGGCAAGAGGGCACCACATGCCATCCAAGGTCACACAGGTAGCGCACCTGGGAACAGAGGGAACTAGGGGTTGTGGGAAATGGCCCTGTACTATCAAGAGGATGCGGCTACCCCTGGTTCCTGTGAGAGGATGGGACTGGCTTTTCTGAATAATCTTGCGGGCTGGTAGGGAAGTGAAACTCGCTACTCAGGGAAAAGCAAGAACCACAGGTACACCTGGTTGCCTTGGTAAAACAGGAGGACTGTCTGATTACAGGACCTTATCTGTGGGAGTAGAATGGGGAGGGAAATGTGCAGTTAGGACATTAGAGGCCCTTTTAGTTTCAGGTGTTAAGAGACTCTATTACACTGGGCCTTAAGTTGCTATAATTTAAAGTATTTTGGGGACTTCCCTGGTGGTCCAGTGATTAAAACCCCGCACTGCCAATGCAGGGGGTCCGAGTTTGACCCCTGGTCAGGAAACTAGATCCCGCATGCTGCAACAAAGATCCCGCAGGCTGAAACCAAGACCCAGCACAGCCAAATAAATAATTAAATAAATATTAAAATAAACAAAGTATTATGAAGACTATAAAAACAACCCAAAGCACAGCCAAATAAATAAATAAATATTAAAATAAATAAAGTATTACGAAGACTATAGAAACAACCCAAATATTCATTAGTGGCGATTATAGCTGCAGTGCAAATACATTATGACTGACAAGCAAAAACTTTAGTACAGAAACAAGATGTTATAATGAGAGGTAAGGAATTTAAGATAATTCCAAAAAAAGGTAATAAGTCTTAGAAAAGCAGAAAACTGTAATTGAAGATATGCTTCAGTGGTTGTCAATATATGATTTCTGAGAATGCATTCCCCTCCCCAGCCCAACCCCACATGGAAAAATTGGTACTGAGTGATGTGAGTTTTCAATTTTGTAAATATGTAAGAAAGCATCCTCACAGATTAATCTATAC
The DNA here is from genome assembly GCF_005190385.1 of Monodon monoceros. Taxonomy (NCBI): domain Eukaryota; kingdom Metazoa; phylum Chordata; class Mammalia; order Artiodactyla; family Monodontidae; genus Monodon; species Monodon monoceros. The sequence continues at coordinate 9,159,697 of NW_021703781.1, read as the reverse complement.
TGTTATATGAAGCAGGGTTGTTTATTTATTTAATACACTCCATTTTTTCGAGTAGTTTTAGGGTTACAGAAAAAATGAGAAGGCACAGAATTCCTATATACCCCTTCACCTCCACCTCCCTCCACAGTGTTCCGTATTATTAGTATCTTGCATTAGTGCGGTACATTTTTACAACTGATGAGCCAATACTGATATAGTTTTACAACTGAAATCCATAGTTTACATTAGGATTGACCCTTTGTGTTTTACATTTTGTAGGTTTTGACAAATCAATGACATGTATCCACCATTACAGTATCCTACAGGATAGTTTCACCATCCTAAAAATTCTCTGTAATCCAGTATTCATCCCTCCCACCTTCACCCTGGACCCATGATCTTCTTGCTGTCTCCACAGTTTTGCCTTTATGAGAACGCATTACAGTTGGAATCATACAGTATAAAGCCTTTTCAGACTGACTTCTTTCATTTAGCAATACGCATCTAAGGTTCTTCTGTGTGTCTGTTACTTGATAGCTCATTTCTTTTTATCACCTGCTTGAGCATTATATCCTGTAACCTTGCTGTAATTGCTTACTCGTGTCAGGAGGTTTTGTTGTTGTTTCTCTGGAATTTTCTACATAGACAATCATGTTATCTGTGAACGTAGATAGTTTTATCTCTTCCTTCCAAATCTGTACCTTTTATTTCCCTTACTTGTCTTACTGCATTAGCTAGGACTTCCTGAAGGATGCTGGAAAGGTGTAGTGAGAGGGGACCTCCTTGCATTGTTCCTTATCTTACTGGGAAAGCAACTAGTTTCTCACCATTAAGTATGATGCTAGCTGTAGGATTTTTATAGATGTTTATTACCAAGTTAAGGAAATTCCTTAGTATTTATTTACAGTAAGTTAGTATTCCTAGCTTACTGAGAGTTTCTTATTTATCACGAATGGGTGTTAGAATTTTCTGAAATGTTTTTCTGCACCTATTGATATGATCATATAATATTTCTTCTTTAGCCTGTTGACATGATGGGTTACATTAATTGATTATTAAATGTTGAACCAGTCTTGCATACCTGGATGAATCCCACTTGATCACGGCATGTAATTCTTTTTATACATTGTTGGATTCAATTTGCAGATATTTTGTTGAAAACTTCTATATCTATGTTCATGAGATATTAGTCTGTAGTTTTCCTTTCTTGTTATGTCTTTGCCTGGTTTTATAATTAGGGTAATGCTGGCCTCATACAATGAGTAAGAAGTATTCTCTCTGCTTTTACATTCTGTTAGATATCGTAGAGAACTGATACCATCTCTTCCTTAACTTGGTAGAATTCACCAGTGAAAACATCTGGGCCTAATACTTTCTAATTTGGAAGATTAACAATTGATTCAATTTCTTGAATAGATATATGCCTATTCCAGTTTATCCTTCTGTGAGTTTTGGCAGATTGTGTCTTTCAAGGAATTGGCCCATTTCATCTAGGTTATCAAATTTGTGGGCTCAGAGTTGTCCATAACATTTCTTTATAATCCTTTTCATGCTCATGGGATCAGTAGTTATGGCTCTCTTTCATTCCTGGTATTAGCAACTTGTGTCTTCTGTTTTTCTTAGTTAAACTGGCTAGAGATTTATCAATTTTATTGATCTTCTCAAAGAACCAGCTTTTGGTTTTACTGATTTTCTCTATTGGTTTCCTGTTTTCAATTACTCTGATATCTGCCCTAATTCTCATTATTCTTTTGTTTTTTATTCCTTGGACTTAATTTGCTCTTCTTTGTCCAGTTTCCTAAAATGGAAGCTTAGACTCTGTGTGCAATCTAAGATCATTTGGTTATGTAATCTTAGATTATTAGCTTAACCTAATTATTTACATAATCTGATCATGTAATTTAGTATATCACCTTTGCCCCGTCAATAAAAGCACCACTCTAGTTCTACTCTGGCCCTGCTCCAGGCTCAATCCTCCTTCTCACAGAACCAACAGTCATTAAGGGCCCAGATCTCTGGGTACATCAGACCCTTGAATTTACAGTCTAATTTACAGCCCTGAGTGTCATCTAGTCTGAGGCTTCTTTCCTGGACCCTGTCTTGGAAAGCAGTTGCTTACACAGGGTTTGGATAAATTTAGGCTGAAGGCTAGAGTATTTACATATGTATACTCAAGGCACATCATGGTTTGCGATGAACCATGGGTGAAAAGAGAAAAGGGGCAATGGGAGTAGGGCCTAGATATCGCCATGCATAGAATACATTTTATTGAACATTCTGTTATTTTGATATATAAGTTTTAAGATGTTAGACATTAGCTTTGTGGGCTTCCTTTTATTGAACTGTTGCTCCAGGCCCTGTACACATGGGAGATGTGCCTAATGTTGTTAACAACTGCTAAACTAGGAGTATCTATTTTCTATTCACAATTTCATTAAGTTCTGTTTTGTGTAGGAAACATATAGTTTATATAACATACATACCTAAGCCCTGTGAACTTAAGGGATACTTCACAGGTGTTTAATGCTGTTGCCCTAATTACTCAATTTATCTCTGCTTTTAAAAAGCTTCATATTCAAATGGTTGCCAAAATAAGGGTGGCAGAAAAGCTGTGATTATTAATACAAGGAAACTTCTTATTGTGAAATCCTGATTCCTTTATAATCTTATTGTAATACAGATTCCAGATTCCTTTTTGATTTTGCAACCTGTGAAGGTTAACTGAAATATATAAGCCATAAAATTTCATAGAAATACACACATAAACACACAGACTACCTGGTGAAATATGAATAAGGTCCGTATCTGACTTAGTAGTAGAGTACCATCAATTCCTTGCACTTGCTATGGTTATGTAACATTACTATTAGAGGAAGCTTCGTAAAGGGCACATGAGAATTTTATGTACTATTACTGCAACTTCTTGTGAGTCTATTTTACTCTTCTTTTTTTTTTTTAGTCTTTAAAGTTTTACATTGCACAATATACATCTATAAATTATAATGTTTCCTAAAAATAACTATGACATCAAAACCAAAACACAACTTCTAACTTCTAATGTTTGATTACCTCTAAAGAAAACCTTCAAGCCATATGTCTCAAATGGACAGACTTCTCCCCAACATAAATTATGACATAACCTAGTTTGTATTTTTGCTATAATTTTTACAAAATCAAAATATCTGTGAAGTTTTATGCCAGTATTAGTTACGTGACGTTCAATGGAATGTTACCTCTTAACAAGACTGTCCTATACTTGTTGCAGTCTAGAGATATGTCCCATGTCATTACTTTAGAGTAAAATAAGGCCAGTTTGTGGACGAAGGTTACTGAACATTCAGGATGTCAACAGAGCTTTCTCCATGGTGTGAATTGTCTGAAATGCTCAACATTTCTAATATTCACTTCAATCATAAGATTTTTCTCCTGTGTGTGTTCTCTGATGTACAATGAGGTTTGACTTCTGAGAGAACGTTTTCCCACATGTGTTACATTCATAGGGCTTCTCCCCTGTGTGTGATCTCTGATGTTTAGCAAGGTCCGATTTACGGTAAAAAACTTTCCCACATTCATTACATTGACAAGATTTCTCCCCTGTGTGAGCCCTGTTATGCACCGTGAGGGATGATTTGTGACTGAAGGATTTCCCACATTCATTACATTCATAAGGCTTTTCCCCTGTGTGTTTTCTCTGATGCAAAGTGAGTCCTGATTTCACACAAAAAGATTTTCCACATTCATTACATTTATAGGGTTTTTCTTCTGTATGCGTTCTCTGATGTACAATTAGAGCTGACTTATGGCAGAAAGCCTTTCCACATTCACTACATTCATAGGGTTTCTCCCCTATGTGAATTCTCTGGTGCTGAGTGAGCTGTGATTTCTGGCAGAAGGTTTTCCCACATTCACCGCACTCATAGGGTTTCTCCCCTGTATGTGTTCTGTTATGTTTAGTTAGGTATGATTTATTATAGAAGATTTTTCCACATTCATGACATTCATAGGGTTTCTCCCCTGTATGGGTTCTATAGTGTTGAGAGAGGGTTGACTTATGGCTGAAAAATTTCCCGCATTCAGGGCATGCAAAGGGTTTCTCCCCTGTGTGAGTTCTCTGATGTACCGTAAGGTCAGACTTCAAGCAGAAGGTTTTCCCACATTCATAACATTCATAAGGTTTCAACCCTGTATGAATTATCTGATGCCTGGTGAGTACTGACTTGTGGTAGAAAGTTTTCCCACATGCACTGCATTCATAGGGTTTATCTCCTAAGTGTGTTCTCTGATGTTGTGTAAGATGTGACTTCTGACAGAAAGATTTCCCACACTCAGGACACTCAAAGGGTTTCTCACCTGTATGAGTTCTCTGATGTACTGTAAGGTGTGAATTCATACAGAAGGATTTCCCACATTCATAACATTCATAGGGTTTCAGTCCTGTGTGTGTTCTCTGATGTTTAGTGAGGTCTGACTTCTGGTAAAAAGTTTTCCCACATGCATTACACTGATAGGGTTTCTCCCCCGTATGTGTTCTCTGGTGTAATGTGAGGGCTGACTTGTGGCTGAAGGCTTTCCCACATTCACTGCATTCATAGGGTTTCTCCCCTGTGTGTGATCTCTGATGTTTAGTGAGGTTTGACTTCTCCCAGAAAGTTTTTCCACATTCATTACATTGAAAGCGTTTCTCTCCCGTGTGTATCCTCTGATGTCGAGTGAGGTGTGACTTCTCCCAAAAAGCTTTCCCACATTCATTACATTCAAAGTGTTTCTCTCCTGTATGAGTTTTCTGAAGCTGTGAGAGGTACAACTTCCTCCTGAAATTATTCCCACTTTCATCACATCCACAGTATTTCAAATGTGCCCCATGATGTTTCAAAAGGGTGGACTTCACACATAAGGATTTCCCACAATTACTAAGTTCATAGTGATTTTCCTTTGGGGGAGTTATCTGATGGAACAAGAAGGATGAGTTATCACAGAACCTTCTCCCATATTCATCATATTCACAGTCATTCCCTTCAGTGATCTCTCTTTTGTGTGCATACAATACTGCCTTTTCAAGGAAGGTTTCTCGATATATGCTATATTCAAAATTTTGCTCTAAAGTTTGAATCTTCTCAAGCTGAACAGGATCCTCATTATGACTGACCGTTTTCCCATTTTTAAAAAATTCACTTTTTTCTCTAGTGTGAGTTTTCTCATGTTTAATATTGAGTAGCAATTTTCCACAGGCATTAAATTCATCAGTCTTTTTTCCTAAATAGTTTTTCTTATTGATAACGAATTCTGAAACATAGTTGAAGTTCATTCCACATGAGTCACACCCACAGAGTATTTTTCTGGAAGGAAAAGAATCTGTGTCCAAGTTAAGTGGTTTTCCTATTACATTACCTTGTTCTTTAGTCAGCATTTTGTTATTGATGAATACAACTTCCCACACATGTTTAGGCTGGTTTTCTTGGCTCTTTTCTTTCATGTGATCAGTCTTCCAGACTTCTAGAAACAAGAAAAATTAATCTCATCACATGAACATTAACACATTTCTTATGGAACGAGACCTATATACTATATACAAATGCCCTATGTTGTTTGTAGCTGACTTTGCTTTCTTGTCTATTCTCCAGGGATGAAAATAACTGCAAGTATGTATTTTTTCTATTTCTAGGGTTTCAGGTGAAAATACAAATGCAAGAAAGAAAAAGGCCAGTATAGTGGAAAAAGGGAGAGGAAACTTATTAGAACACATACATTTGGTTTCCAACATCTGAGGAATAACAGAAACTCTTTAAATTTGAATCTCTCCATGAATCCTCCAAAAAACTAAAAAGATCAATATAAGGAGAACAAATAAAAGTACCAACAACAATCCATGACTTTGGCACAACTAGGAGATACAGAATACTACTAACTTCATATCACCACTAAGTAAGGAAATAAATATTCAAATACAGAAGAAACTGAGATAGAGCCCATATCTACGAAAAGAGTCAGCTGGAGACTGTGGTAAACACATGTAAAACAAGAGACAGAAAACTTAGAGGTGATTAACCACAAATAAAAATTACTCCCATGACTTTAGGACTTAAATTACAAAGAGTCAGATACAGACTGAATTGTGTCCCCCTCCCAAATTCCTATGTTGAAGCCCTAATCCCCAGTGTGGATGTGCTTGGAGACAGAGCCTTTAAGGAGGTAATGAAGGTTAAATGAGGTCATAAGGGTGGAGCACTAAGCCGATGGGAATGGGATACTTATTAGAAGAGGAAGGGACACCAGAGCTCACTTGCTCTCCATATGTACACAGAGAAAAGGCCATGTGAGGACACAGTGAAAAGGTGCTGTCTGCAAGCTGAGGAGAGAGGCCTCACCAGAAACCAACCCTGTTGGCACCTTCATCTTGAACATCTAGTCTCTAGAATGTGAGAAAATAAATATGTTTTGTAAGCTACTCAGTCTGTGGTATTTTGTTATAGCAGCCCAAGCAGACTAACAGCCCAAAAAGAAAACAGACTCGACTGAAATTTTAATAAATAGCAATGGAAAAAAAAAAAGGCATAAAAGCAGCAAAAACACAACAAGAAAAAACTAAAAAAAGAAAAAAACTGAATAAGCAAGTAAATTCTGGATAAAAAAAGGTAGTCTAACTGTTAGTGGGAATGTAAGTTGGTGCAGCCACTATGGAGAACAGTATGAAGGTTCCTCAAAAAGCCAAAAAATAAAGTTACCATATGATCCAGCAATCCCACTCCTGGACATATATCCAGACAAAACTATAATTCAAAAAGATACATGCACCCCTATGTTCATAGCAGCACTATTCACAATAGCCAAGACACGGAAACAACCTAAATGTCCATCAACACAGAAATGTATAAAGATGTAGTACATATATACAATGGAATACTACCTCAGCCACAAAAAAGAATAAAATAATGCCATTTGCAGCAATATGGATGGAACTAGAGAGTATCATACTAAGTGAAGTAAGTCAAAAAGAGAAAGACAAATACCATATGACATCACTTATATGTGGAATATAAAATATAACACAAATGAACTTATCTACGAAACAGAAATGGACTCAGAGAACAAAATTGTGGTTGCCAATGGGGAGGGGGTTGGGGGAGGGATGAAGTGGGAGTTTGTTGTTAGAAGGTGCAATCTATTATACATAGTGTGGATAACAACAAGGTCCTACTGTATAGCTCAGGAAACTATATTCAATATCCTGTGATAAACCATAATGGAAAAGAATATTTTAAAAAATGTTCATATATGTATAACTGAATCACTTTGCTGTACAGCAGAAATTAACACATCGTAAATCATCTATACTTAAAAAATAAATTAAAAATGAAAATACAGAAAAGCAAATGGAAAAAATAAACACCTATAATTTCACCATCCAGAAAAAAATGTAGTCTGTGAAACTATAATAAAAAAAATTAAAACTGTATGTACGTGTGACTGTAGTCTCTAAAGACAAAAAATAGGGACTTCCCTGGTGGCGCAGTGGTTAAGAATCTGCCTGCCAATGCAGGGGACATGGGTTCGATCTCTGGTCTGGGAAGACCCCACATGCCACGGAGCAACTAAGCCCGTGAGCCACAACTACTGAATCTGCACTCTAGAGCCCATGAGCCACAACTACTGAGCCCATGTGCCACAACTACTGAAGCCCGTATGCCCTAGAGCCCGTGCGCCACAACTACTGAAGCTCACACGCCACAACAAGAGAAGCCACCGCAATGAGAAGACCACGCACTGCAATGAAGAGTAACCCCCTGAGGCTTCCCTGGTGGTGCAGTGGTTGACGGTCCACCTGCCGATGCAGGGGACACGGGTTCGTGCCCCAGTCCGGGAGGATCCCACGTGCCGCGGAGTGGCTGGGCCCATGAGCCATGGCCGCTGAGCCTGTGCGTCTGGAGCCTGTGCTCCGCAGCGGGAGAGGGCACAACAGTGAGAGACCCGTGTACCGCAAAAAAAAAAAAAAGTAGCCCCCACTCGCCACAACTAGAGAAAGCCCGTGCACGGCAACAAAGACCCAGCGCAGCCAAAAATAAAATAAAATTTAAAAAAATAAAGAGGAAAAAATAGAAAATAATGGAATAAATCTAAAATTAAAAACCATAATCTGAGACAATTGTCCAGAGATAAAAGACCTAATCCACATATTCAAAATGACCACCATGAACCTGGAAAAACTGAGCTGCAAGAGTCCTAAGACATACCTTAGTAAAATTACTAAAATGAAGAAAAATCCTCTGGACAAAAAGACTAAGTCTCAACAAAAACATAAATGTAGGTTTGGCAATAAACAAAACAAAGCTCAGTGGAGCACCACTTTCAAGAAAAGGAAGTGGGAGTCAAGCAGTTTTATCCTTTATTTATAATCCTTTAAGTAAGAAGCTATGGAAAAAGGCAAACCAGTTTAGATATTCACAAAGTTAGGTAATAACTGTAATCATGAAACCTTCTAGAAGAGAACAAACTTCAAGCAACTGAGATCTGACAGGAGACACTGGCAGAAAAACTGAACAATGACTACATTTAACTGTAGCTCTACAACTAAAATAAGGATGAAAACAAGGACAGAATAATAACATGTAAATGTTACATGTCCTGGTGAAACAGAAATAATGTAATTTAAAAACTACAGGAAATAGGAGAGAAAAAAACAGGAAATAAGAATAAGCTCAGAAATAGCCACAAGAAAAATAGTCTAAAGGATGTCAATAAAACCTGAAAAATCAAATAGAGGGTTAAGTAAGGAAACGGGTAACTAATGCCATTATATCAGTATAAAAGTAGAACGAAAATTCAGAATTTCCTAATTGCCTCCACTCCAAAAAGAACAAAGGAAAAAGACCAAATAGAAAAATTCAGTAAATGTGATAGACTCATTAAATGTAACAAGACAAAACTGAGACCAAACATACGAGTCATACCAATAAATACGAATGAGCTTAACTCACCAATAAAACCAAAACGATTTTCAGAGTGAGTCACAGACAAAACCGAAATCTACACTGTAGAGGGAAAACACCCTTAGGGAAAATGACACAAAAAGGCTAACAACAAGGGGATGGACAGTATCATTCCAAACAAAGGGAAACAAGAAGGAAGCAGAGGTGCAATCTTGATATCAGGAAGGACAAAGAAACACTTTACAATGCTAAAATCTCTAACTTTGAGTGCAGAAATAACAGTTATGAGTACCTACACAGACCAAACAACTTTATGAAGCAGAACTCAGAGAAGCAAGGAAAAACAGAAAAACGCTAATACGAAAAGTATTTAAAGACGGATTAAAGCAAAGAGTGAGGGGTATAGAAAACTTAAATATAATAATTACACACATATTACAAATTCATATCTAATTTTATAATATCAAAGCTTGTAACAGAAAATATACACATCTCAAGTGTACATGAAACATTCACAAAAACTGATACAGATAACATGCATGGGTAATAATACAGTAAAGACAGAAATTAATGGGGAAGAATGACCTTTCATCTGGACCTGAAAAACAACTCTGTAGTAAACTGCTCTTTGGTGAGAGGGGAAACACAAACCAAAGCTGAAGAAGTTCTAAAACGAAAAACTAATAAAAATATTACTTATGAGGATGTATGGGATACATGTACTGGTCAGAAGGAATTTCACAGCATTAGATATTTCTACCAATGAAAAAAGAAAGAATGAAAACAACAATTCTTGACTCAAAAAAACTAGAAAAAGACAATAGTAGTGTAAAAGAACGTAGAAAGTATGAAGGAAATAATAATGGTAAAAACAGATAAATAATAAATTTAAAATAATAAAGAAAAAAATCTCATCTTTAAGGTCTAGCAGTTTTATTAAGGTATGTCTTAGGACTATTTAAGGTATGTTTCCCCAGATTTCTGGTGGTCTCTTTGAATATGTGAATCAGGTCTTTCATTTCTGCACAGTTTTCTTAGATTAGAAGTTAATGAAACAAACAGAAAAAAAGAACACATTAAGTCAAAAGCCTGGTTCTTTGAAAAAACTCACATAGGCAAATCATTGCCTAACCTAATCAACAAAACAAGGGGGAGAAATCTCAACTATACAAAACAAGAAATGATAAGGAAGAAACAATCACTGAAACAAGGTATGAAGAAATCTTAAAAGACTCTTTTTGTACAACTTGACACAAACCCATTTGAAAGAGAAAAAGTAAATAACTTCCTAGGAAAATACAACTTAATCAAAATTTACCCTGGTAGAGACAAAAAATATAAACAGAAAAACTTCCACATAAGAAGCAGAAAATAGCAAGTTTGCCTAAGCAGTAGAATAAGCACCTCTAAACCTTTCACCCAGATTCACAAATTGTTAAACTTTTGCCACATATGCTTTATCTTTCTCTATATAAACCCTTCTTAACCATTAACTTTTAGTTAAATACTAACATCATGACCCATTACTCCAAGTACGTCAGCATTCTATCTCCTAAGAATAAAGGCATGGTCACACTCAAGGAAATTGTACCCTGATAATGTATCATCCATTATACAGTCCATTCAAGAAGAGCAGTATCTCTCAAAATACCTATGTGGTTTTCAGCTATATAAATACCTTCCTTTCACTGAAAAATCCTCCAAAAACAGAGGTATTGCTATCATGAAACTGGATTTCATCAAAATTGTTTTATTTAAAAAATTTCCACATACATTCTGAAATTTATTGAAATATTATGCTATATTTCTTTGACTTATTTTTTTCACTCTAAGTTTCCAAAATTCATCCACACTGTTGTACACAGATATATATATAAGACCACTGTGAGAATGTACTGTAATTTACATACTGATACCCCTATTTGATGGATAGTCTTGTTGATCCTAGTTTTTCTGTTATTATGAACAATATAGAGACATTCTTCTATACATCTCTGGTGAATATTTGGAAAAGTGTCCCTAAAGCAGTGCTACTCAAAAGTGGGGTTTGCATATCGCTGCCAGCCAATATATGTATATAACAAGGTGTGATGACATAAATAAACTGAGAGCAACCATTTAGAAACTTTCACAGCAATCTCAAAATAGCTTCAGTGAGGCACAGCTGATGAATCAACTGAATATGTTTAAACTATATAATTTGATAAGTTCTGACATAATATATATGAATGGATTTATTTCTGGGCTCCATATTCTGATCGACTCCTCTATGTGTCTTTCTTGATGCTAACACCACACTTTTTTTTTTTTTTTTTTTTGCGGTACGCAGGCCTCTCACTGTTGTGGCCTCTCACGTTGCAGAGCACAGGCTCCGGACGCGCAGGCTCAGCGGCCATGGCTCACGGGCCCAGCTGCTCCGTGGCATGTGGGATCTTCCCGGACCAGGGCACAAACCCGTGTCCCCTGCATCGGCAGGCGGACTCAACCACTGCGCCACCAGAGAAGCCCCACACTGTCTTGTTTATCATAACTTTATAATAAGTCTTGAAATCAGGCAGTGTTATTGCTACAACTTAGCTTTTATTTTTCGAAGTTATTTGTTATTCTAGCTCCTTGGCACTTCTATATGAAGTTAAGAATCAGCTAGTCAATTACTGTAAGAAAACCTGCTGGGACTTAGATTGGGATTGTTCTGAATCTACAGGTTTTTTTTGTTTTTACAGTTCTTTTTAATGAGAAAAATGTTAAACTATATTGAGCACTTGGATACATGAACATGTATCATATATAAATGTATACACGTACAGAACGTGAAGGTATCTCTCTCCATTTATTTAGGTATTCAATTTCTCTCTGCAATGGTCTATAATATTCAGTGAGGTCTTTCACATCTTTGCCAGATACATCAGCCAAAAAAATATTTTTCACGCTATTGCAAATAATACTTAAAAATTTTTCATTTTCCAATCGCTGGTAGTATATAGAAATAAAACTGATTTTTGTATATTGATTTTTATCTTGCAACCTACATGCACTTAAAAGTTTTAGTCTTTTTTTTTTTTTCTTGTAGATTCCATTCTACATAATCATTTTTTTGTGAATAAAGACAGTTCTACTTCTTTTCCACTCTGGCCTCCTTTTCTTTTTCTTCCCTGATTACACTAGCCAGGTTACATTATATTAATGAGTGTGAATAGACTATTTGTCTCATTCCTGATATTGTTAAGAAAACTATTCAGTTTTCAAATATTAAGCACAACATTGGTCAGTTTTCTATAAGATGCCCTTTATTTTATTCTTCATTTGGGAGCTTTCATCAGGAATGCTGGATTTTGTCAAATGTTTTTCCTGTATCTACTAAAATGATCATATAGGTTTTTCTTTTGTTTAGTTTTAAAATACGAGGTAATAACTGCATAACTGATGGGGGACAGTGCAAAATGAAAATGTGGGGCCACTTGGTCAAATATCATAAACAAAATTATACTTAAAGCTATTAAAATTATGCTTTAGTCAAAGTATTTCATTACTTATAAGACTCAATAGATATAGTGATAGAGAACTAAGTATATAAACTTACAAACTGCAAAACAGACAACATGGGCTAAATTTCTGATACACTATTTCAAAACATAAATTTTAATATATCTAGAGATAAAGATTCTTGAGAAACAGTTTTCTGAAACTAACTCTCTAAAATAGGTATATGTAAGAGTTTAATTTTATATATTTTTGAATTTTTTTCCTGTGATGAGAATACTTAGGATTTATTCTTAACAACTTTCATATATAACACACAGCAGTGTTAATTATATGTATCATGTTGTACATCACATCCCTAGTACTTATTTATCTTATAACTGGAAGTTTGTGTCTTTTGATTGTCTTCATCCAATCCACCCCCCACCCCACCCCCACCTATGGTAACCACAAATCTCAGCTTTTTCTATGACATTGTCTGTTTTTGAAATATAATTGACCTATAATGTCGTGCTAGTTCCTGTTATACAACATAGTGATTCGATATTTTTATAAACTTCAAACTGATCACAAAGATAAGTCTAGTTATATTATGTCACCATACAAAGATATATATAGTTATCGACTATTTTCACCACACTATACATTTCATAACTGTGACTCATTTATTTTGCAACTGGCAGTTTGTTCCTCTTATTAATCTCCCTCACCTAATTCTTTCCTCTCCCTACCTCCCTCCCCCCGCTGGCAAACACCTGCTCTCTGTTCTCTGTAACTCTCTTTCTGTTTTGTTTGTTCATTTGCTTTGTTTTTTTAGATTCCATATATAAGTGAAATAATACGACTTCATCTTTGTCTGACTTATTTCACTAGGCATAATACCCTCTAGGTCCATCCATGTTGTTGTAAGTGGTAAGATTTCATTTCTTAGTGGCTGAGTAATATTCGTGTGTGTGTGTGTGTGTGTGTACTACATCTTTATCCACTCATCTATTGATGCGTGCTTAGATTGCTTTCATATCTTGGCTATTGTAAATAATGATCCAATAAACACAGGCACATATAGCTTTGCAAATTAGTGTTTTCAATTTCTTCAGATAAATACCCAGAAGTGGAACTACTGGATCATGTGGTAGTTCTATTTTTAAATTTTTGAGGAATTTTCATACTGTTTTCCATAGTGGCTATACCAGTTTACAGTCCCACCAACAGTGCACAAGGATTTCCTTTTCTCCACATCCTTGTCAACACTTGCTATTTGTTGTCTTTTTGATAAAAGCCATTCTGACAGGTGTGAGGTGATAACTCATTGTAGTTTTGAGTTGCATTTCCCTGAATGATTCATGATGTTGAGCATCTTTTCATGTGCCTGGAAGCCATCTGCATGTCTTCTTTGGGAAAATGTCTATTTAGATCCTCTGCCCATTTTTAAATCAGCCTGTTTGTTTTTTGATGTTGAGTTGTGTGAGTTCTTCGTATAGTTTGGATATTAACCCCTTGTCAGATATGTGGTCTTCAAATACCTTCTCCCATTCAGTAGGTGGCCTTTTCTTTTTGTTGACAGTTTTTTTCACTGTGCAAAACTTTTTAGTTTGATTAGTCCCGTTTATTTGTTTCCCTTTCCTCAGGAAACAAATCCAAAAAAATATTACTAAGACTGATGTCACAGAGAATACTGCTTATGTTGTCTTCTAGAAGTTTTATGGTTTCAGCTCTTACATTTAAGTCTTTAATCCACTTTGAATTTATTTTTGTGCATGGTACAAGAAACAGGCAAGTTTGATTCTTTCGAATACAGCTGTCCAGTTTTTTTAAAACTGTTTGTTGAAGAGGCTGTCTTTTCCCCATTGTATATTCTTGCTTACTTTGTCATAGATTAATTGACCATATAAATGTGGGTTCATTTCTGGGCTCTATTCTGTTCTATGGATGTATGTTTCTGTTTTTGTGCCAGTACTATACAGTTTTGATTACTGTAGTTCATCAGTATAGTTTGAAATCAGGAAGCATAACACCTCCAGCTTTTTTTCCCCTCAAGATGCTTTTGGCTATTTGGGGTCTTTTGTGCTTCTATACAAATTTTAGAATTATTTGTTCTAGTTCTGTAACAAATGCCACTGGTATTTTGATAAGTATTGCATTGAATCTATAGATTGCCTTGGGTAGTACGGTCATTTTAACCACTAATTCTACCATGGGCATGGTATGTCTTTCCATCTGTGTAATCTTTAATTTCTTTCATCAGTGACTTTTAGTTTCCCAAGTACAGGTCTTTTACCTCCTTAGTTAGATTTATTCCTAGGTATTTATTCTTTCTGATGCAATTGTAATGAGACATTTCTTAATTTATCTTTTTCATAGTCCGTTGTTAGTGTATAGAAATGCAACAGATTTCTATTGCAAAATTTGTATCGAATTTTGTATCCGACAACTTTACCAAATTCATTGATGGGCTCTAATAGTTTTTTGGCAGTGTCTTTAGAGCTTTCTATGTATAAATACCATGTCACCTGCAAACAGTGATAGTTTTACTTCTTCCTTTCCAATTTATACTTTTATTTCTCTTTCTTGTCTGACTGCTGTGGCAAGGACTATCAATACTATGCTGAATAAAAGTGAGAATGAGCATCCTTGGCTTGTTTCTGATCATAGAGGAAATGCTTTTAGCTTTTCACTGCTGAATATGATGTTAGCTGTGGGCTTATCATATATGGCCACATCCCTCTGCACACACTTTGAGAGTTTTATTGTGAATGGATGTAGAATTTTGTCAAAAGCTTTTTCTGCATCTAGTAAGATAATCATATTATTTTTATTCTCCAATTTATTACTGTGTTGTATCACACTGATTGATTTTTAGATACTGAATAATCCTTGCATTCCTGGGATAAATCCCACTGGATCATGGTGTATGATCCTTATAATGTACTGCTGAATTCAGTTTGCTAATATTTTGTTGAGGAATTTTGTATGTATATTTATCAGTGATAATTTTTTTGGGGGGATATCACTGACTGGTTTTGGTATTAGGGTGATGCTGATCTCCTAGAATGCATTTGAAAGCATTCCTTTCTCTGTAATGTTTTGGAATAGTTTGAGAAAGATAAGTGTTAACTCTTCTCTAAATGTTTGGTAGTATTCACCTGTGAAGGCATCTGGTCCTGGACTTTTGGTTTTTATGATTTTTCTAAAAAATTACTGATTCAATTTCATTACTGCTAATTGGTCTGTTCATATTTTCTATTTCTTCTTGGTTCAGTCTTGGGAGACTGTACATTTTTAGCAATTTGTCCATTTCTTCTAGGTTGACCAAGACTTTAATTTTAAATGTAAATTTATACAATAGCATTTTAATGTTTCCTCTGACACTTCCTATAATCTGTACAAGAAACCAAAAATGGCTTCAGGATTTGTATATAATTCAAAACACCTGTTTATGCAGTCTATTGCTGTATCTTCAAAAACAAGTTAAAAGGGCTTCCCTGGTGGCACAGTGGTTAAGAATCTGCCTGCCAATGCAGGGGACACAGGTTCAAGCCCTGGTCTGGGAAGATCTCACATGCCGCGGAGCAACTAGGCCCATGAGCCACAGCCACTGAGCCTCGCATCTGGAGCCTGTGCTCCGCAACGAGAGGCCGCAATAGTGAGAGGCCCGTGCACCGCGATGAAGTGGCCCCCACTTGCCGCAACTAGAGAAGAGCCCTCGCACAGAAACGAAGACCCAACACAGCCAAAAATAAATTTTAAAAAAGTTAAAAGTAATTTCAGGGCTTCCCTGGTGGCGCGGTGGTTGAGGGTCCTCCTGCCGATGCAGGGGACGTGGGTTTGTGCCCCGGTCCGGGAAGATCCCGCATGCCGCGGAGCAGCTGGGCCCGTGAGTCATGGCTGCTGAGCCTGCGCGTCCGGAGCCTGTGCTCCGCAGCGGGAGAGGCCACAACAGTGAGAGGCCTGCGTACCGCAAAAAAAAAAAAAAAAGTAATTTCAAAACTGACTTCCCTGTTCATAGTTGGTTCATCCAAAATTACATATGAAAATAATATTCTTTTCCATCAAGTTTAATTTCTATTTCTAAACCTGTGACACCAGCTTTGCAATGTAGCAGTTGTTTTCAAGACCAGAGTCTACACTCTGAAGAATTCTAGTGACTACCTGGTACACCCTAATGCACCATCTATGAGTATGCTTTTATTCTGTAATACCTTATTGACTATGACTACTGCCTGCGTACCAGAGTACAGTCCCAGTACTTAGCCCAGAAAGTTAATATTTTATGCACGTGCTAAAGGGATAGGCTCCAGGGAGAAGAAGCAAGCTAGCCTCCCGCTGGGGGTTCTCTCTTGGGCCTGCAATCATTGCACTACTGCTCTGGTTCTGCTGCTGCTATCACCAATGAGGACGTGGGTCTTGGTCACCCACTCAGGAATACAGGACACCAGACTGCACCAAGCAGCCAGACCAAAAGCTTAGTGAGCACACTGCCATTCAATGTATCCTGTCTGTTCACACATAATGCTCCACTGTCCCATGAGACTTGCCACACAAATCACAAGTTCAAAGACAAAACTGTTAGGAATTTTGAGATGGCAACTGCAGAACATTAAACCAAGTACAGGGCCCCTTCTGAGAGTGCAGTACTGTGTTACTAAACAGGCTGCATATCCATGAAATTGGCCTTTATACAGAGAATTACACTGACTGCTTTCCAAATGTCAAAAAAGCCTTCCTAGGATTAATTCCACTTGGTCATGATGTTGAGTCTTTTAATATATTTTTGGTTTCTAATTGCTAAAATCTTATTTAGAGTTTTTGCATTTATGTTCAAAATACACACTGGTCTGTAGCTTCTTTTCTGACAATGTCTTTGTCTAGTTTTGGTATTAGGGCAATGCTGGCCTCAAAGAATGAATTTCCAGTATAGCCTCCTCCTGAATTTTCTGGAAGCCATTTAGGTAGAATTGGTATTATTTCATGTCTGGCAGAATTCACTAATAAAGCCATCTGGACCTGGGATCTTCTTTGTGGAATCGTTATCTATTTCCTTTGGAGTAAGCTTTGGTAGTCATTTATTTGAAGGAAACTGCCCATTTCATCTAAATTGTTGAATTTATAAAGTTACAGGCCCAATACTCCCTTATTTTTCCTCATAATATCTGTACAATTTTTAGTGATATCACCACTCCCATTCTTGATATCAATAATGTTTCATCTAGAAGTTTATCAATTTTACTGGTCTTCTCAAAGAACCAGCTTTTGATTTCACTAATTTTCTCAACTATGTTCTCTATTCATTGTTTTCCACTTTGTTTTTTATTACTTCATTTTTTCTGCTTACTATGGGTTTAATTTGTTCTTTTTTTCTGGATTTTTAAGGTACAAGCAGCTGAAGCGACTGATTTGAGAATTTCCTTCTTATCCAACACAAATTTCACATGTGTATGTTGGATATATATTCCCATATGCATGAAATTTACATTATATATTAAATATATAAAATACACTACATGTATGCCACATACACAGAATTCCATATATATTTCTCTGAGATATACACACACAAAATTAATTTGATTGCCTAAGAAGAAAGGTCCCAAATCAATTACCTTAGCGGCTTCCACTCTAAAAAACCTGAAAAGAGCAAATTAAATCCGAAAGTAAGCAAAAGAAAAGAAGTAATAAAGATCTGGATGGAAAATAATGAAATCAATGAAATATTATATCAATTTTATGTTACCTATATAAAAAAATCTTATATGTAAATTTCCCACAAATTCTTTTTCCTTTTTTTTTTTTTTTTTTTTGGCTGTGCCATGCAGCTTGCAGGATCTCAGTCAGTTCCCTGACCAGAGACTGAACCTGGGCCATGGCAGTGAAAACCCGGAATCCTAACCACTAGGCTACCAAGGAATTCCCACCCACAAATTGTATTTTCATTAAAAGTTCAATATACTTTCTAATTTCCCCTTTGAATTCTTCTTTGAACCATGGGTTATGTAGAGGTGCGTTACTGAGTTTCTAACTGCAGTTGACTCTTGAACAATGCAGGGGTTAGGGGCACTGACCCTTCACACAGTTGAAAATCCACAGGTAACTTTACCATCAGCCCTCCATAGCCAGGGTTCCACATCCATGGATTCAACCAACAATGGACCACGGAGTACTGTAGTATGTAGTGAAAAGAATCCAGTATAAGTGGACCTGTGCAGTTCAAACACATGTTATTCAAGGTTCCACTGTATTTAGGGATTTTACAAATCTTTCTGTTACCGATTTTTAATTGAACTAGATTTAACTCTATTTTGGTAAGAGAAGATAATTTAAATGACTTGTATCCCTTTAAATTTATTCAGACTTGTTTTATGTCCAAAAATGTAGTAATCTACCTTGGTAAATATTTATGTGTCCTTAAAAAGAATGTGTATTCCACTGGTTTGGGGAGGGGAGGAATACTTTATAACTGTCAATTAAGTCAATTTGGTTATTTAGTGTTGTTCAAGTCTACTATATCTTTATGCTCATTTGCCATTTCCTTCTTCTATTGGTTACTGGGAGAGAGAGGCTGAAACATCTGACTATAATTATGGATCTGTCTCCTTCAAGTTGTATCAGTTTTTCCTTCACACACTGAAAAACTTTAATAGTGGCATTAAAGTCTAGGATTGTTAAATTCTTTTGATAAATTTAATCTCATCATCATTTTAAAAATCGTTTCACTAGCAATATCCTTGGCTTTGAAATGTATTCCATCTGATACTGACACAGCACTGCAGCCTTTTAAATAAGTATTCATTCCAAGGTGCGTTGCTGCTCACTCTGAGGCAAGACTTTTCTAAGTATTCTACCTAACACTCTGTGAATTACGACTTTTTCCACTCTGGCTGGTGAGAACAGTCCTTTTCCGGGCCCTCTGTGAGAGCTGCACTGTGTCTTCCAGTTATTTTCAAATTCTCTTTAATTTCTTCACTATATGAGCTGATCAATATTCTGCTGAATACTCAAGGACAATCCACTGTAGATATCCAGACTTTTCTCTCTGTGCAGTTACTGCCTATTTTGTCCTCTATCCTGTGAACCGTAAGCAGCTTTAATCTCTTTGGATTGTCAACTCCAATTCCTAATTTAGCGAGAGTGCAAGGCTCTATCAGGGTTCAGTGACCTGGTAGAGTTATCATAGACCTCAAGTCCTATGTTTTCTGGCTCTAAGTAATTTCTGCCGTTGGTTGGTTGATGACTACTGTCTTGAAATTCACTGTTTCATTTACTTTGTCTGATCGTTTTGGTTGTTTCAGATAGGATGGTAAATCCAGTCCCTATTATTCCATCTTGGCTGGGTGTGGAAAATTTTTTTTTTTTAGCAGAAACTTTAAAGCATAATTTTATATTTGAATCTAATACAGGAATACCTCATTTTACTGTGCTTCACTTTACTGAGATTCACAGATACTGCAGTTTTTACAAATTTGTGGCAACAAATTGTAAAAGGAAGGTTTGTGGCAACCCTGCATCACTGTCATTTTTCCAACAGCATTTGCTCACTTCATGTCTCTGTGTCACATCTGGTAATTCTTACAATATTTCAAACCTGCCACCAGCAAAAAGATTATAACTCACTGAAGGCTCACATAATGGTCAGCATTTTTTAGCAATAAAATATTTTTAAATTAAGATACATATATTGGCTTTTTTAGACATAATGCTATTGCACACTTAACAGTCTACAGTATAGTATAAATAAAACTTTTATATGCACTGGGAAACCAAAAGATTGTTATGACTCACTTTACTGGGATATTATCGCTTTAGTGGAACCAAACCCACAATATATCCAAGGTATGCCTGTAATAAAAAAAGCAAAGCCTATATTTTGTATGTCTTTGCTCTGTATCTTTTATGTTTTATGAAAATATTTATCAATAATATATTTTAAATCTTTAAAGAAAACAGAAACACCAGTTCCTCATCACAGTTTGAGATATAAAAGTGTATCTCAAGGATATAAGTATAAAACTAGATCAAAGGGAATGTGTATATTCAACTATAAAAGGTAATAAATTGTTTTCCAACGTGATCTGGCCATAGCACTGAATAAAAACATTCATTTCTCTGCACTATAAACAATATTTGGTATTGTTAGACTCTATAATTCTTTTTATTTAAATAGATATAAACTGGTATTTAATTCTAGCCTTATTATGCATTTCTCTACTACCAATGAAGCTTTGCATCTTTGCCTTATGACCATTTTTAAAAAATTGAGCTGTATTTTTATATTAACTTATAAGAGGCTAACATTCATCACATTTTTGAGTATTTGCTATGTGTATTATTCTAGGAAGTGGAGACATAGCTGAAAAGAAAACAGGCAAAATCTCTGCTTTCATGAACCTTACATCCCAGTGGAGAGACACAGTAATGATACATGTAAGTAACACACTACATGCATTAACTGCAATTTAGAAAACTATCCTATCTTTTGACAATGATTTGCAGTGCCAGATCTATCCAAAGATCAAGTTCCCATACATGGAGAGGTCATCTTCTGGGCTCTCCTTGAACCAAACCAACAAAGCAAATTACCACAGGCTTGTTATATATCTCAATCATTTTCTGGGTTCTAATTTTTTAAGGGGTAACTCGACTTCTTGAAAACAAAAACAAACACAACAAAGTTCATAGGAACTCCAATTAGAATTAATTGAATAGATACATGAATTTAGAGAGGAATACATCTTTATGATGTTGGCCCTTCCAGTGATCAGCCAGATACACATATTCACAAATATGAAGCTTCTTTAAGTTTTTCAGTAACATTTTATATTTTTTACATAAAGGTATTCCATGTATGTTTAAAACAAGCTATCAGAAACATACACACATTTCCTACTGATCGTAAAACACACTGTCACTTTGAGAAAAGCAGAACACTGTCCCAGCTCCTGGCTCCAGTGCAATGGTGCACTGCTTTCACCCAGAGATAGAGGCAGGCCATAAGAAGAGAGAACTCAGAAGCTCTTCTCAAGAAAATTCACTTTGTGTGGAACAGAGTGTAGGTAAGTTCAAGCCTAAGGTCACCACTGAAAACAATGAAATTTCAGTGATAAGTAATTAAGAGGCAAGTAGCTCCATGAGAGCAAAAAGCTAAGCCACAGACCAACTAAAAATATACCAGAAGGAACAAGGGAGACAGACAAGTAAGAAGAGGCATCTAAAGCTATTGGATTTGTTCCTATCTACCAAAAAACACTCATGTAAATACACTCATACACCCAGATTTCCTACAGTAATAATTTTCTTATATTTTCTGGGAGGTGATTTCCTAAATGGTGACATGAAGGGCAACATCAAAGACTACCATCTGAAAGGGGCTCAAATTTAATTGGACCAATCTGTACAGCAATATATGATGCAGGACATTGTTGGAAACAGCAGAGCAATCAGTTAATTAGTAGAGACTAATAAAAAGAAATGAAATTGGGTCATTTGTAGATATGTGGATGGACCTAGAATCTGTCATACAGAGTGAAGTAAGTCAGAAAAACAAATATCGTATATTAACATATATATGTGGAATCTAGAAAAATGGTACAGATGAACCTAGTTGCAGGGCAGGAATAGAAACGTAGATGTAGAGAACGGACGTGTGGACACGGGGAGAAGGGGAGGGTGGGATGAATTGGGAGATTAGGTTTGACATAAATGCACTACTATGTGTAAAACAGATAGCTAGTGGGAACCTGCTGTATAGCACAGGGAGCTCAGCTTGGTGCTCTGTGACAACCTAGATGGGTGGGATTGGGGGTGGAGGGAGGGAGTTCCAAGAGGGAGGGGATACACGTATACATATAGCTGATTCACGTCACTGTACAGCAGAAACTAACACAACATTGTAAAGCAATTATACTCCAAGAAAAAAAGAAAGGGACAGGAAAAAAACCAAAACACAACAATTAGTAGAGGAGGCTAAATGCAAGGTGTGATACCAACAGAGGCAGACAACAAAGAGATCAGCGAAAGAGATTATATTAATCAGGATTCTGCAGAGAAAGAGAACCAATAGGAGATACATATAGATATATACATACATGTATATATCTATCTACAGATAGATACAGAGAGAGAAAGAGAGGTTTATTAAAAGAAATTAGTTTATGCAGTTAAGGCCAAGAAGTCTCACATCTGCTGTCTGCAAGGTAGAGAACCAGGGAAGCCAGTGATAATTCCCTAGTCCAAAGGTCTGAGAACTAGGGGAGCCCATAGTATAACTCCCAGTTGAGGTCAAACGCCTGAGAACTAAGGGGCTGCTGGTATAACTCTCAGAGTCTGAAGACCAAGAACCAGGAGCTCTGATGTCTGAGAGCAGGAGAAGATGGACATCCCAGCTCAAAAAGAAACAATGTGCCCTTCAACTGTCTTTTTGTTCCATTTGGGCCCCAAAAGACTGGATGATGCCCACGTTGGTGAGGGTGGGTCTCTTTACTCAAGTCTAGTGAATCAAATGCTAATGCTTCCAGAAACACCCTCCAAGATACATCTAGAAATAATATTTTAGCAGCTACCTAGGCATCCTTTCAGCCACTCAAGTTGACATGTAAAATTAACCATCACTGAGACACTCAATGAGCACTCTGTTAACATCATTGTCATTCTAAGAACAGTGTATATGCCCAAGGCAGAGCTCTGTGACAAGTGACATCAGAGAGAGCACACTGTGGGAGAAAAAGATTTCACTCAGATAGTCCAGCCAAGTCACTAAACAAATATTGATAAGTCAGCAAAAATAACAAGCTCTGCAGAGAAAGAAGGAATCACCATGAGGGTAGGTACAAAATATTATCTAAAGTATTTTTTTTAAATTACAAGACATACAAAGAAAGAGGAAAATTCCACATATAGTGGAAAAATAGCAGAACTAGAAAGAATGGAAACCGCCTGAGAGAGGATGCAGATACTGGACTTAGCAGACCTCAAAACAGCTATTATAAATATGTTCAAAAAACCACCAAGCCTAAGGAAGTAAATATTGGTATGAAGACACCTCGTCACATAGAGAGTAAGAATAAAGAGAGAGAACAAAATTAAAATTCTAGATTTGAAATTTATAATAACTGCAACAGAAATTCACTGGAAGGGCTCTAAAGTAGATTGAAGCTTACAGGAAGAAGAATTAGTAAACCTGATGATAGATCAATCAACAAAATGCAATCTAAAGAACAGAGAGAAAAGAGAATGAACAAAAGCCTCAGGTAAATGAAGGACACTGTTAACTACATTAACATTCATAATGGGAGTACCAGAAGAAGAGAAAAAGAGCAAGGAGCAGAAAAAGTATTCAATTAAATGATGGCAAAAATCTTGCAAACGTAAAAAAAAATATTAATCTGCAAATTCAACAAGATAAACTCCAAATGGGTAAACACAGAGATCCACGCCAAGAAGCAGCAGGTAAAAATACTTAAAAAACAAATACAAAACTTCATAAGCATCAAGAGAAATTCAACTATTAACATACAAGGAACTCCAATAAGATTAACACCTGACTTCTCATCAGAAACAACAGAGTCCATCCAGGAAGTGGGATGACATATTCAGTGTGCTGGGGTAAAAAAATCTGCCAACCAAAATAGCAGAAATATTGAAAACTGAAGATGAAATAAATCCACAGATTAAAAAACTAAAAGAAAGCAAAAACAAAAAACCAAACAAGAACCCACTGCTACTAGACCAGCCTTACAAGAAATAAATTCTTCAGACTGTAAGCAAGTGATCCTAGTCACTGGTTCAAATCCACAATGTCGTAGGTAAAAGTAATTACGTAATTTTAAAGGATGGTATAAAGGCAAATTTCTTCCCCTAACAATTTTACCAAGGCAGTGAATAAGTCAGCATGTATGTAATTGTATTGTAGTGCTGGGCCTGTAGCATATAAAAATGTAACATATTTGACGATAAAGCAAAATGAGGCAGAGGGACAAAGCCTTGTTGGAGTAAGGAAATGACCCTGGATGGTAATGTGAATCCACAGGAACAAATGAAGCAGAAATGGTGAACAAGCAAGTTAATGTAACAGACCATAAATACATACTTGCTATCCATTCTTGTCTCAGTCCCTTTAAGAAACTTCAAATTATATAAAGTAATAAGTACAACAATGTATTGTTGGGATTTAAGCATATTCAGAGGTACTATGTACAGAAGTAATAACACAAAAAGAGAAAAGAAAATATAGAGCTATATATGAGTAACATTTCTATACCTCACTGGAGGTAAGGTAGTATAAACCTGAAGTCATTCTGAAAAGGTAAGAATTTATTAAGTAAATCCTACAGCAACCACTAGGAAAATAATTTTTTAAGTAAAATTATCATTAAAGGAATCAACATGCTATACTAAAATATACCCACTTGATGAAAAAGAAGGCAGTAATAAAAAGAACACAGGCTCAAAAAGGCACATGTAAACACCAAAAAGTAAAACAGCAGGTGTAAATCCAACTATATGAATAATAACAAATTTGGAATGCACTGAAAAATCCAGTAAAAAGACAGCAATTGTCAGGTTGAATAAAATGTGAGAATCCAAACACATGCTGTCTACAAGAGATACTCTTTATATTCAAAGCTACAAATAGATCGAAAATTTTAAAAACAAAAAAACATATAACAAGTATACAACATCTATAAGGCTAGAGTGACTATGCTAATACCAGACAAAATACACTTTACCAAAAAAGATGTTACTAGAGATAAGGAGGAGCACTATATAATGATAAAAAGTTAACTGATAAAGGAGACATAAATCTAAGCGCATATATGCTGCTAACAACACAGTTTCAAAATGCATGAAGTGAATACAGAATTGAAAGGTGAAACACACACATCAACAATAATAATTAGAGAGTTTAAATCCCACTTTCAGTAATGCATAAAATAACTGGGCAGAATATGAAGAAAAAACAAACAAAAAAGAAGGCACGAATAGCACTATAAAGCAACCAGATCTAACATTCATAAATACAAAACTCCACCCCAAAGTCACAGAATACACATTCTTCAAAAGTACACATGAAACATTCCCCAGAATAGATGTAAAAAGATTCTGCCAGCATGATGGAAGGAAATTACAAATCAATAATACAAAGGAATTTTGAAAATTCACAAATAGGAGCAAATTAAATAACACATCCCTACATAAAAGAGTCAAAAAAGCAGTAAACAAGGGAAATTAGAAAAATACTTTGAGATGAGTAAAAATGAAGACAAAACATACCAAGATTATGAGACACATGTAAACCAGTACTTATAGGGCAATTTATACCTGCAAATAACACTATTGAAGGAGAATGATCTCAAATCAATAACATAACCCTCTACCTTAGAAAAACAGGGGGAGGAAAAAGCAATACAAACTCAAGGCAAGCAGAAGGAGGGAAATGAGATTAGAGTAAAAATTAATGAAACAGAGAATAGAAAGAAAATAGGTAATTCTTTGTAAGGATTAACAGAACTGACAAATCCCTAGTTAGATTGACAGAGAAGATTCAAATTACTTATTACAGATGAAAGATGGTATATACACTAGGGATATAATACACTAACATTACAAAATTGTAATATTTTATACATTACAAAACCAAAAATAATTGTAAAGAAATGTTATGAACAATTATATGCCAACAAATTAGATAACTTTAATGAAAGGCAAACATTCCTGAAATTAGGAAAAACTACAGAAAGTGACTCAAGAATAAACAGAAAAATTTGGAAAAACCTATAACAAGTAAAAACACTGAATTAGTCATTTTAAAACTTCCCATAAAAGGGCTCAGGTTCAGATGGTTTCACTGGTGAATTTTACCAAACACTTAGAAAATAATTAATATTAATTATTCAAAAAAATGGAAAAGATCACTTCCTAACTCATTCTATGAGCCCAATATTACTCTGGTACCAAAATCAAACATCAGAAGATACAACTACAGATCAATATCCAAGAATACTAAGGTCAACATATTATGAGTATTGAAGACCCACAAATCCTCAACAAAACACTATCAAATTTTATCCAGTAACGTATAAAAAGGATTATAAAGGATGACCACGTGGAACTTACCCCGCTAAAGCAAGGTAGGTTTATCATTTGAAAACAGTAAATGAGTGGCAACTCTGTGCTCTCCTAACTCACTCCACCTGGAGGGTGACTTCTCTGCACTCTCCCTGTGCCTCACTCCAGCTCATGGGTATCTTCCAGAAAGGAACGTCCACACTAGTCTTGTACCCTGACTGCTGCAACTGCTACAATCTTAGAGAGACACCTCTAAGATCACCTGGCTCTGGTGGCTAGCAAGGCTTATACCTGTGGTCCCACAGAATTATATATCTGCACTCTTTAAAAGGTACTGCCTGAGGGTCTGGCCTCCAATCAGCCGCAATCTAGATTCTGAGTGAGATCCTCTGCTTTGGGACACTGATAGGTCTTGGAACACCCTCACATATTGGGAGCCACTAAAAATAAATTAGGCTGTTTAAACAATAGGAAAGTTTTAAAGGACAACCAAGAGCTAGGGCAGAGTTGAAGAGTAAAACATATCTCTTACATGAGACTACTCCTTCAAGAGAGGAGAGAGGCTATTTTATCTAATGCATAGAAACCAACACAGACCACAAGGATTCAACCCCAAAGAGGATATAATGTTTGTAAATACTTATGCACGCAACACAGCAGCACCTAAATATAAAGGAAATATTAAGAGACCTAAAGAGAGAAACTGATGGCAATACAATAAGAGTAGGGATAATATCCCACTTTTGTCAATGGATAATCCAGACAGAAAATCCATATGGAAACACTGGACTTAATCAACATATCAGACCAGGTTAATTAACAGATATACACAAAACATTCCACCCCAAAGCAACAGAATACACATTCTTCTCAAATGTACAAGGAACATTCTCCAGGATAGATCATGTGTTAGCCCACAAAATATGTCTTAACAAATTCAAGAAGACTGAAATCGTATCAAGCATCTTTTCCAACCACAATGATATAGAATGAAAAAAACCAATTACAAGAAGAAAATTGGAAAGTTCACATATATTTGGAGACTAAACAAAATGCCAGTGAACACCAATGAGTCAAAGAAGAATTCAAAGGAGAAAAAAAACTTTCAAAGGAGAAAAAAACTATCTTGAGACAAATGAAAATGTAAACACAACAGACCAAAACTCACAGGATGAAGTGAAAGCAGTTTTAAGCAGGAAATTCATAATGACAATGCTTACATCAAGAAATAAGAAAACTCTCAAATAAACAACCTAACTTTACAACTCAAAGAACTAGAAAAAGAGGGAGAAATGAAGCCCAAATTAGTAGAAGAGGAAATAACAAAGACTAAAGCAGATAAAAATGAAATAGGGAATAAAATTATGGTAGAAAAGATCAATGAAACTAAGAGTTGGTTCTTTGAAAAGATAAACAAAATTGAGAAACCTTTAGACAGTCTCACGGTGAGAAAAAGAAGACTCAAATAAATAATACCAAAAACAAAAAAGAAGATGTTACAAGTGACACCTCAGAAATACAAAGGGTAAGAGACTACTATAAAAAACTATACCACAATAAATTTCACAACTAGAAGGAATAAATTCCTAGAAATATACAACCTACCAACACTGAATCAGGGAGAAATTAAAAATCTTAACAGGCCAATTACTAGTAAGAAGTTTGAATCAATAATCAAAAAAACTCCCAGCAAACAAAAGCCTAGGACCAGACAGCTTCACTGGTGTATTCTAACAAACACTTAAAGAATTATTACCAATCTTTCTCAAACTCTTCCAAAAAATTAATAGGGAGGGACACTTCCAAATTCATTTTAGAAGGCCAGCATGACCCTGTTACTAAAACTTGACAAAGACACTGAAAGAAAAGAAAATTACAAGCTAATATCCCTGATGAAGACAGACACAAAAATTCTCAACAAAACATTAGCAAATCAAATTCAACAATCCAATAGAGGCAGCATACACCACGATGAAGTGGAATTTATTCCAGGAATGAAAGGATGAGTCAACATCTGGAAATCAATGTGATATACATCATATTAGGAAAGGATAAAAATCAATGATCATCTCAATAAATGGAAAAAAAAAAGCATCTGACAAAATTCAACATTCGTGATCAAAACTCTCAACAAAGTGGGTAGTGAGGAAATGTACCTCAACATAATACAGGCCATGTATGACAGGACCACTGCTAAAATCATACTCAATGGTAAAAAGCGGAAAGATTTTTCTGTAAGATCAGGAACAAGACAAGGATGCCCATTCTTGACACTTCTATTCAACATGGTATTGGAAGTCCTAGTCAGAGGACGTAGGCAAGAAAATGTAATAAAAGCCATCCAGGGACTTCCCCACCAGAGAAGATAAGACTCCGTGCTCCCAAGGCAGGCGGCCTGGGTTCAGTCCCTGGTCAGGGAACTACATCTCACATGCATTCCACAACTAAGAGTTTGCATGTCACAACTACAGAGCCCACGTGCCACAACTAAGGAGCTGGCAAGCTGCAACTAAGGAGCCTGCCTGCCACAACTAATACCTGGTACAACCAAATTAATTAAAAAAAGAAGCCATCGAAATCAGGAAGGAAGAAGTAAACTGTCATTATTTACAGATAACATGATATTACACATAGAAAACACCAAAGACTCCATCAAAAAACTTTTAGAACTAATAAATGAATTCAGTAAAGTTGGAGGATACAAAATCAACATACAAAAATCTGTTTTTTCTATAGATTAATACAAACTATCAGAAAGAGAAAGTAAGAAAACAATCCCATTTAAAACTGCATCAAAGAGAATGAAATACCTAAAAATAAATTTAACCAAGTAGATAAAAGACCTGCATATTGAAAACTATAAGACACTGATAAAAGAAACTGAAGAAGACACAAATAAACGGAAAGTTATTCCATGCTCACGGACTGAGAGAATTATATTATTAATATGTTCATATGACCCAATGTAATCTACAGATTCAAAGCAATCCCTATCAAAATTTCAACAGCATTTTTCAAAGAAGTA
Source organism: Monodon monoceros (assembly GCF_005190385.1). NCBI lineage: Eukaryota > Metazoa > Chordata > Mammalia > Artiodactyla > Monodontidae > Monodon > Monodon monoceros. The sequence goes on along the minus strand of NW_021703781.1, from coordinate 9,130,231 downwards.
GAACAAACAATCCTAAAATTTGTATGGACCCACAAAAGACTCCTAATAGCCAAAGCAATCTTGAGAACAAAGAAGAAAGCTGGAAGTATCACACTTTCTGATTTCAATCTATACTACAAAGCTATAATAATCAAACAGCATGGTACTGGCGTAAAAACAGACATAGATCAATGGAACAGAACGGAGAGCCCCCAAATAAACCCATGCATACATAATCAATTAATTTAAGACAAAGGATCCAAGAATATACAACATGGAGAGGACAGTCTCTTCCATAAATGGTGTTGGGAAAACTGTATAGCCACATGCAAAACTAACTCAAAATGAATTAAAGATGGGAACATAAAACATAAAACTCCTAGAAGAAAATACAGGCAGTAATAAGCTCCTTGATAGTGGTCTTGGCAATGATTTTTTTTTTTTTTGGATTTGAAACCAAAAGCAAAGTCAACAAAAGCACAATAAACACGTGGGACTACATCAAACTTCAAAGCTTTAGCACATAAAAGGAAACCATCAACAAAATGAAAAAAGCAACCTACTGATAGGAGAAAATATTTACAACTATGTATCTGATAAAGGGTTAATATCTAAAATACATAGAGAACTCATACAATTCAATAGCAAAAAAAAAAAATCTGATTTAAAAATGAGCAGAGGATATGAATAGACATTTTTCCAAAGAAGACATGCAGATGGCCACGGAGTACATGAAAAGGTGCTCTACATCCTTAATCATCAGGGAAATGTAAATCAAAACACTACTTTTTTAAAAATTAAAATATATTTGACATATAACTTTATAAATTTAAGGTGTACAACATGTTACCTTGACAAATTTATAAGCTATACTGTGACTGCCACTGTAGCAATAATTAGCACAACTATCATGTTACATAATTATCATTTCTTTTTAGTAGTTAGAAGAATTAAGTTCTAGTCTCTTTAAGTTCTAGTCTCTTAGCAAATTTGATGATTATAATACCATACTGTTGCCTCTATTCACTATACTGTTCATTAGCTCTCTAAGGCTTATTTACTGATTACAAGTTGGTACCCTTAAATAGCACGTCCTATTTCCTCATCTTTCATCCTCTGGTAACCACCACGTCACTCTCTTGTTTTTAAGAGTTAGGCTTTTTCAGACTCCACATATAAGTAATATCATATAGTAACCTGTCTTTCTCTATCTGACTTATCTCACTTAGCATAATGTGTTCAAAGCCCATCCGTATTGCAAATGGCAGGATGACCGCCTTTTCTTGTGGCTAGATAATATTCCACTGTGTATACATATTGTACACATCACATCTTTTTTATCCATTCATCTGTTGATGGGCACTAAGATTGTTTCCATACCCTGGCTACTGTGAATAATGCTGCAATAAACATCAGAATGCATATATCTCTTCAATATCCTGTTTTCATTTTGGGGGGGTATACAACCCAGAAGTATAAATACTGGGTCATATTCTAGTTCTATTTCTGATTTTTTGCAGAACCTGCATACTGTTTTCCAAACTGGCTGAACCAATTTACATCTTAACCAATGGTGTACAAGGGTTCGCTTTTCTCCACAGCCTTGCCAACACATCTTAACTCTTGTTTTCTTGATGCTAACCATTCTAACTGGTGTGATGTGATATCTCATTGTGGTTTTGATGTGCATTTCCCTAATGATTAGTGATGTTGAGCATCTTTTCACATACCTGTGGCCATTAACAACACTACTTCTATAAACTCATTAAGACACATTATTTTTTTCACACTACACTCAGCTCTTACAGTATAGCAGGTACTCAAAAATTATTTAAGTCAAAAAATGGCCAATAACAACAGGAATGCAGAGCAATGGAGGTAGTAAGGCAGGCAACTGAAATTGCTTTGAGAATCATAGAGTAACCAAGAAAAACAAGAGTAAAGATGAGATGGGCAAAAACTGGACTACTGACAAAATTAAGAATGATGAATATTCAAAAAGTGAATCAAAAGGAGAACATTTTTTGTAACAGTGGTATCTGGAGGTGTGATTCAAAATATCAGTATTTTAAGTCACTTATAAGGATTAGACTCTCTAATGTGATATTCTTCAAAAAACATTTTAAAGTTGTCAACCTCTGGACTAATAAATTCCCTGATGTTCATTTGTTCAGTACACATTAACTCACCTGGGAAGCTCTGTCTTGGGAATTCTTCCTCCAGTATCCATGGCTCCTCTCCTTGCTCCAGCCTGAAGATCACCTCTGGTTTGGTAACACAATACCCTGTCAAAATGAAATAATTTAGGACTTGGACCGGGTAGCCTAGACTTCAGGGCCTCTGGAAGAGGAGGAAGCTTCTAGAGCCGGTCAATGAAAGTGCCACTGAACATTTCCTTGGAGAAGTAAATACAAATGTCTTCCTGGTGCCCAAAAGTGACCAATAAACTGACTCCTGACTTCCAATCTTAAATATCATTAAACTCTACAGAATGTCCATGTGTTTCTTAGTTAAAAGCATTTTTTTCCATTATAAATTTGTGGCCAGGATGAGGGTCTGATTTAAGATTCTCAGGCATTTATTACTACTTGATGCCTTAGTCAGTTCGGGCTGTTATAACAGAATACCACAGACCAGGAGGCTTAAACAACAGAAATTTATTTCTCACAGTCTGGAGGCTGAGAAGTCTGAGGTCAAGGTGCCAGCATGGTCAGAATCTGGTGAGGCCTCTCTTCCCGGTTTGCAGATAGCTATCTTTTTGCTGTGTCCTCACATGGCGGAGAACGCAGAAAGATCCCTTTTCTCCTCCTGTTTTTGTAAGTGCATTAATCCCACCATGAGGATCTAATAATTTAATCTAACCCGAATTGAGGATTAGGGTTTAAAAGAAAATTTTTAAATGCCATTTAGAATTACATAATAAACAGACCTTACCCACTGAGACAAGGTTACTGTAGTTCTCCAGCATCACATCTCTGTAAAGGGACCTCTGAGTTGGGTCCAGGTGCTGCCACTCCTCTTGGGTGAAGCCCACAGTCACATCCATAAATGATACCGATCCCTGGAATTTCTGTTCAATCTGAAATGTTCAGAATTAAGGTGACATGGAAGAAGATGTATGGAAACAAATCCTTACCATGATTACTGTTTACAGATTACCAAATTGGTTTGCAGAATGTTTCTTTTGCTTTATACTCTGGGAGAAGAAGAGAAATCATAGTAGAAATATTCTGCCATTGCATTAATTATCAAGCCCGCACAATGGATCTGGAACTATGCTAGTCCTTGGAAATACTAAGATTACTAAAAATCATCCTGTATTCAAGAAGCATATAATCTGGTAAGAAAACTTGCAGTAATATGTTACAAGCACTATTGTTAAAGTACACACATAATATATTAAATGAGAAGCAAAACTAGTTCTATTTTGAGCTTCACTGAGGAAGAACAGCTGTTGGATAAAGAGTAACACTGTGTTCTTCATGAACACAAGGCCAGGGCACAGGCAAAGGCAGCGGCCCTCTAACATCTTCAGGAAATGAGCAAAAAGGCAAACAGCAGAGGAAGAGTTGAGATAAGAAAAAGGGCCATGGATGTATTCAAGGAACAGATTACAGAGTAACTTCAGACCAATAGTCTCCAAAGTATGTGATAACTTTCCACGTTAAATAATATTTTTGAACACTAGAGAAGTATATATTTATAAATTATAGAAATAAACTAACAATAAATTTATTATGAACTTTAGCTCTATTCTTAGACTTAAAATGTAAAAAAAGTCTAATATTTTATTTCACTACAATACATATTCTAGGTTCCAATCCTTCAATTCAGAGACAATAATTAGGATGTGTAGAAAATAAGACAGGAAAGATTTTGGACCTACTGAACTTGAAATGTCTGTAGAACATATAAGAGAAGATATTCAATTGTTTTGTTTTTGATATCATCCAGAATTCATGCCTCTACTTGAGGGATCACTGCTGCAGAGAAAGAGGAGTCAAAGAAGAGATTCAAGGATATACTGAAAGTATGTGACCAGGTTTTTATATCAGAACCAATTCTCTTTTTTAAAAAAGGGAAGGGAAAGCTAAAGAACAAAACAACACCATTTACATAAACTACTAAAGTAGAAACTGGGATGCAAATAGAGCATTGATAAAAGGAGATAGAGGGCTTCCCTGGTGGCACAGTGGTTGAGAGTCCGCCTGCCGATGTAGGGGACATCGGTTCGTGCCCCGATCCGGGAAGATCCCACTTGCCGCAGGGCGGTTAGGCCCGTGAGCCATGGCTGCTGAGCCTGCGCGTCCAGAACCTGTGCTCTGCAACGGGAGAGGCCACAACAGTGAGAGGCCCGCGTACCGCAAAAAAAAAAAAAGAGATAGACAGCAACAGAATGTGATCAGCAATTCACGGACAGAAAAGGAAATGTTTTCTCAGGGTATATGCATGAACAGCTGTACAGATACTAGAGTCACAAAGCAAGCCAGCAATATTAGAAGAAAATAGATTGGGCACTGTACTTTAGCAAGATATGTCTCAACTATAATAAATCTGAAGCATAATACTGGAGGTGTAGAATGAAAATAAGGACTTGGTAGACATTAATAGTTTAGTAGTGTCTGAAGTCATCAAGAATGAATCAGAAGGCTCTCAGAAAATTAAGAGTGAAAATAAAAAAGATTGGAAGCTGAGGAAAAATCACTTTTTAACTAGCTTACAGAAAAAGAACAGGTCATGAAGGCCACGATGGAATTTTCTGAAAGGTAGAATTACAAGAAAGAATAGTTTTTAAACCTAAGAAATGATGATATGACCAACTCAGTAAATACAGAAAAGCAGGATTAAAAAAAAAAAAAAAAACCTCTTGGCAAACTAGAAATAGAAAGGAATTTTCTCAATGTGATAAAGGATTTTTACAAATACCTCCAGCAAGTATCACACTTAATGGTAAAATATGGAAAGTGTCCCACTTAAAATCAGGAGCAAGATAAAGACACCTACTATCTCCAATTTTATTCAACATTTTTCTGAAGTTCTTTGAGTAATATAGTATAACAATCAAGTACACAGAAAATCCAAATAAAAGTATCCAAAATAAAAGTTTTAGAAATTAGATACAAGTTCAGTATAGCAAATTTCAGAAAATTAAATTTTTTAAAGGTACAACTCACAATAGCAAGAAAAATACGAAAATCTTTACAAAAAATAAAATGAAGGAAAATAAGACCGAAATAAATGGAGGAATGTAACAAATTCGTGGATAGGCAGGCTCAATATTATAAAATATATTATAAAATATATCAATTCTCTCCATGCTGATGTACAAATTCATAGCAATTTCAAACAAAATCCCAGACAAGCTAATTGTGAAATATGTGAAAATCGACAAAACAATCTTGAAAAAAAAGCCAGAAAGAGTATCATTTATCATGTATAATTATCAATATGCCATAATTAAAACAGTATGATACCAGCATAAGAATTTTCATATCAACAGAATGGAAGAAGAGGCCAAAAACAGACCCACACGTATATGTCACTTGATTTATGACAAGAGTAACAGAAGGACAATCATTTCAATAAATGATGCTCGTTTAATTACTGATATAAAGAACATTTATTACTACCTTAAGTGTAAAGAGAAATGTATTTTAGACGGTATATAGATCTAAACTTGAAAAGTAAAACAATAAAAATTTTAGAAAATGCCATAAGAAATACCTTCATGACCTCAGAATAGACAAACATTTCTTAAATGGGACACAAATTATATAATAATACTATAATATTAAGAACCTACCCTTATCAAAAGACAGAAAGAGAATAAAAATTCAACACACAGAGTGGGAGAAGGCATTTGGAATACATATACCTGACAAAGAAGTCCTATCCCTAATAAAGACATTTTATAAATTAATGAGGGGGAAAAAAGGCAAGTCATCTTGGTAACTAAACTGACAGCAAACCCTTCAACAGAAACTATGAAAATGAGAAGACACTGGGTAAAAATTTGAATAGGCCATTTGCAAATAAGAAAACAAAATAAATGTCAATTTAAGCAGCTAGGAAAAATGTCACTAGAAAATTCCAAATCCAGCAAAAATATTCTTCTGAAATGAATATATTTTCCACATAAGGGTTGAAAAAGTTATCAACAGTACACACAGACAAGAAATACTACAGTTATGGAAAATGATACCTGATGGAAGCATAAAGCTTCGGGAAGTAATAAATAAAACTGAAAATGGACTTTAAAGCAACAAGTAACATCTTCTGGAATCTGTAACAAACACAAAAGTAAAATACAGCAAAACACTAGTAAAAGGATACTTAAACTGTTTTAAGATTCTTGTATTGTCTGTCGAGTGGTAAAAGCACATAGGCAAAAATAAGAAAACTGTAGAGGAAAAGCTCAATTCCTCTGTTTTACTCTCCTCAGGTCACCAAATTTGTGGGAGTTTTTCCCACTCCAAGGAATTAACTCAACTCTGACACTATAGCGTCAGATCCCAGGCTCAGTCCCACAACACCACTCCCACTTCAGACACGAACTGAAAATGCAGATTGTCACGTGTACATCTCACCAATGGATATAAATCAAGGTTCCCACGTCCTCCTCTTTTGGTTCAATAATTTGATAGAGTGGCTCACAGAAGACAGAAGGATGATTTACTTACTAGATTAATGGTTTATTATAAAAGGATACAACTCAGGAACACCCAGAAGGAAGAGATACACAAAGCAAGAATGGGTAAAAGGATACAGAACTTCCATGCCCTCTCAGAGCTCGCCACCCTCATGTTCAACAACCTGGAAGCTCTCTGAATCCCATAAATTCAAAGATTTTAATGGAGGTTTCATTATATAGTCATGATTGATTAAAGCACAGGTCATTAGCAACTAATTCAGCCTCCAGCCCCTCACCCCTCCTCAGAGAGTTTCAACCCTCTAATCACATGGTTAGTGTTCCTGGTACCCGTACCTCATTCTTAGAGGCATTCCAAAAGTCACCTCATTAACACAAACTCAGGTGTGGTTGAAAGCAGCTTGTTATGAACAGCAAAAGACACCAATTCTACCTTAATTTCTCTGAAGCTACTTCAGGAACTGGGAACAAAAACTAAATATTATAACAACAGATGCCCCTACAGCTCTTAGGGATATTATTAGAGTTTTAGGAGCTAAGTTAAGGAATCCTGGAGGAACACCCAAATAAATATTCATTACATATAACAACATCACAAACACAAACTGTAACATCTAGAGTAAAAACTAAAAAAATACAAAATTTTATAACTAAAAAGCTACTAGATATAAAAAGAAAAAAATCCTCTCCAAAGGAGAATGGGTAAGTAAATTGTAGTATTTTCATGTAGTGAAACACTATGCAGTAATACAAGGAATAAACTACAGGCAGCAACATGGGTGAATCTAACATATATTGAATGAAAAAAGCCTCATATAAAAGTGTACACACTAATTCTATACATCTAAGTTTCAATAACAGGCAACATTAACAAATAATGATAGAACAGTGCCACATAAGGGAAGGGAAGTTGTTGAAGATTGGAAAGGAACCTGAAGGGGTGATGGAAATATTAAATATCTTGAGCTAGTTGGTAGTTACTAGGACATATATGTGTTGTTGTTGTTATTTTTTAAAAAGCAGTATACAGGGCTTCCCTGGTGGCGCAGTGGTTGAGAGTCCCCCTGCCGATGCAGGGGACACGGGTTCGTGACCCGGAAACATCCCACATGCCGCGGAGCAGCTGGGCCCGTGAGCCATGGCCGCTGAGTCTGCGCGTCCGGAGCCTGTGCTCTGCAACGGGAGAGGTCACAGCAGAGAGAGGCCCGCGTACCGCAAAAAAAAAAAAATCAGTATACAGTTACGATGAATGCACCTTACACACTTTACTGAATCATGACATAGCAAAAAACAAAACCAAAAAAATCAGAATGCAAACGAGGAGGAAAATGGCATATATGAAATGGTGAATGAATTCATAAAAGCAGCAATAACAAGATGCTAGTAAAGTGACAGCCAGCAGCTGTAGAAGTTTGCAACAGAATAATTTATACCTTCTGAAAGGAAAGATATGAAGCTGTGACATTTTCTTATGCTGCTAATAAAGAACATGTAAATAAAATCTTTTTATCTGTTGATGCAGATACATATCATGAGTACCAAGGCTGAGATTCCTTAAATATCTGAAGAGGGAGAGTACACTGAATGAGAAGTAAAGTAACATAAGTTTATGAAGACGTAAGGTGGAGAGAGATGATAAAATTTAGGTACCTTATGTTAAAACAGAATATTGCATCGTAAGCTCAGTGTTGAAAAAACAAAACAGAATAAAACATGTAATGAACAACCAACAAGAAAAAGTACAAATAAATATACCGTGGGATGGAAGGACTAAAACCAAACAACAATAAATGAAAATAGGTTAAATCACTCAATGTAAAAAACAGTTATCTTAAGTTTGGAAGTCCCACTTTTTCTTTCTTTTTTTTTTTGACCAGGAAAAAATCCTGAGGAAAGCAAAACAGGAGTTTGTTTACATCTCTATTGTAGGACTTGAAATGATACAAAAATTATGTGTTTTAATGCCCTACATAATTCTAAGAGTTTCTCCTTATAAGGAGTTATAAATATATATCTCATTCTTCTTAGAATCCTCAGCTTCTGGCACACATTAGGACACATAATAAATATTCATAAATGGTTTCTGGAATAATGAATAAAGAACCAAGTAAGTTACATTAAGTGAATATTAATTTCAGGGAAAGGGAGACTTATGTGTGATAAAAATAGCTGTGATCAAGTGGAACAAAGAGCCCAGACATAAACCCACACTTACGTAGTCAACTGATTTTTGACAGGGTGCCAATAATACACAATGGGAAAAGGACAGTCTCTGCAGTAACTGGTGTTGGGGAAACTGGATATCCACATGCAAAAGAATAAAACTGGACCCTGATCTTATACCACTCACAACAATTAACCTGAAATAGATCAAAGACTTATACATAAGACCTGATACATTAAAACCCCTGAAAAAAACATAGGGAAGAAGCTCCTTGACATGGTTCTTGGCAATGATTCTTGGACAAGACACCAAAAGCACAGGCAACAAAAGCTAAAATAAACTAGTAGAACTACATCAAACGTAAGAACCTCTGCACAGCAAAGGAAACAATCAAGAAACTGAAAAGGCAACCTACAGAAAAGGAGAAAATATTAAAACATGTTTCTGATGAAGGGTTAATATCCAAAATCTATAAAGAACTCATACAACTCAAAAGCAAAAAAGCAAATAATCCAATTGAAAAATGGTTAAAGGACCTCAATAAGCATTTTTCCAAAGACATATGAATGGCTAACATGTATATGAACAGGTGTTCAACATCACGAATCATCAAATGCAAACAAAATCACAAGGAGAAATCACCTCACACCTTAAAATGGCTATTATCAGAAAGACAAGAAATAACAAATGCTGGCAAGGATGTAGAGAAAAGGGAAGCCTTGTGCACTGCTGGTAGGAATGTAAACGGATGCAGCCACTATGGAGGACACTATAGTGGCTCCTCAAAAAATTTAAAATAGAACTACTATATGATCCAGCAATTCCCCTTCTGGGTATAAACCCAAAAGAAACAAAATCACTATCCCAAAGAGATATCTGCACCCTCATGTCCATTGCAGCATTATTTACAATAGCCAAAACATGGAAACAGCCTAAGTGGTCCATCAACATATGAATGAATAATGAAAATGTAATGGATATATACAATGGAATACTATTCAGCGACAAAAAGAAGGAAATTCTGCCACTGGAAACAATGTGGCTGGACTTATGCTATGTGAAATAAGTCAGACAATGAAAGAAAAATACTACTGGTAGCACTTATATGTGGAATCTAAAAATAACAACAAAAACAACAATAAAAGCCAATTTCATAGAAAGAGAATGAAATGGGGGTTGCCGGGGGTTGCTAAGGGCTGGGGGAATGGAGAAATGGAATGATGTAAGTCAAAAGGTATAAAATTTCAGTTATTATAACTTCAGAGGATCTAATGTACAGTACAGTTGGCTATAATGAATTATACAGTACTGTATACTTGAACTTTGCTGAGAGTATATCTCAAGCATTCTCACTGTCAAAAAAAAGAGTTAACTATGTGAGGTGATGGATGTGTCAATTATCTTGATCCTGGTTATCATCCCACAATATATATGCATATCATATCATCACATTGTACACTTGAAATATGTACAATTACATTTCTTGATATAATTATAGGTATAATTATATTTGTTGATACAATTATATTTGTTGACCTAATCCCCATGTATAAAATAAGTAATCTTATTCTGACTCCTGGTTTTAGCTGTTATTCTTCAGACTTCTTTAGATAACTTAATTTGTCACTGTCACCTCTTTGTGATTTTTGTAATTTTTATTGAAGTATAATATATATACAAAAACAATGCACAAGTGTACTTAAGTGTACAAATGGCTCAATGAATTTTCACAGTGAACACACCCACTTAACCAGAATCCAGGTCAAGAAACAAAACTTTACCTTAAATCCAGAAGTTCCCTCATGCCCCTATCTACTGCCTACACCCTATCTTACTCTCACATGATAACCACAATGACATACCACTATACACACTTAGATGTCTAAAACGAAAACGTCAGAAAACACCATATGGAGATATTGGCAAGAACATGAAGTAACTGAAACCTTCATACCTTGCTAGTGGGAGTATAAGTAAACATATACACGTTGGAAAAACATCTGGGAATTTCTTCTCAAGCTATATATAGTAATTCCTCCCCTAGTTATACACCCAACATATGTGTGTTTTTCTTAACCAAAGGCCTGTAGAAAATGTTCACAGAAGTTTTGTTTTTAATAGCCAAAACCTAGAGAGAGCCCAAATGCCCACCAATACAATGGAGAAATAAACGGTAGCAGAGTCATATAGTGGAATACTATACAGCAATAAAAAGAAATAGATATACTTAGCAAAACGAATGAATCTCACAGAAACTATATCGAGTGAAAGCCAGACATAGAAGCAAAAGTAATCAACAATAACAGAAGTCAGAATAATGAGGAACTTGGAGCACCAGGGAATCTCATGGGATACTTAAGTTTGACACTTAAGTTATGTACACTTTACTTCAATGAACTGAGGAAAAAAATACAGATATTTTTTGGAATTTATAACATCCGTTTGACTGAAAGTCTCTGAAATAAAACTGATATACTGTTCACGAAACAAATAGCCTGAAACAAAAAAGTATGAAATATCAAAACAAAACCAAGGCACTTTTTTAGGAGTGATGTGGAAATACAAAATTTTTCTGAAGTTCTTCTCTAACTTAGATGAAAGACGAGCAATGGACAATCAAAAGATCTTGATGAGAAAGTATTATTTAACATACATATGTTAATAAAGAAATACAGATTCAATTACAACAATTACTAATGTGCTGGTAATCAGAACCAAAAAGCAGCAATCTACCAAATTAGAAAAAAAAGAAAATAAATGTGACTAGCAGTGCATAAAGAGCCAGAAAGTACAACAAAAAATATAATAAAAAGAACATAAAAAATATCAATGATGTCATACTAAGATATGTATTAAACTAAATAGCAAAAAGAGCAACTAAGCTATAAGATGGCATATGAATGTGCTAAATTTCTTATCGATGACAGACATACCTGACTTGAAAAACAAAACCTGCCACAGGTTATTTGTAAGAAAAGAACATGAAAATTTGAAAATAAAATGACGGGCAAAAAATCAAACATGCTGCAGAAAATATAAGTAAAATAAAAGTAGGTTTGGCTATATTTATATGAGATAAGGTAACACTGAGGGCCAAAAGAATTAAATGAGCAAAGATGATTCTCCAAGAAGAGAAATACACTAAGTCCCCTACATATGAACAAGTTCTGTTCTGAGAGCACGTTCGTAAGTCCAATTTGTTTCTAAGTCCAACAAAGATAGCCTAGGTACCCAACTAACACAATCGGCTATATAGTACTGTACTGTAATAGGTTTATAATACTTTTCACACAAATAATACATAAAAAAACAAACACAAAAAATAAAGAAAACATTTTAAATCTTACAGTACAGTCCCTTGAAAAGTACAGTACATGGGAAATGGATTTGTAATAATTCATTGAGCTCTATAGTTAAGATATAGTTAAGATCTGTGACTTTTCTATGAACCTGCTATACATATACAAATAAGATTTATTAAAAACTAAGATACACTAATTTATTGATCAAAGAAGGCATGAAAATAGAAACTGAAGCCTGCATAAAAAAAAAAAAGCACTACATATTGATACCTGGATTTTGTAGTTAAAATGGTACACAGAGGGTAATTACATCTTTAAATGCATACACTTAAAAGCTTTAAAATAAACTCATCTTCAACAAAAAGTTGGAAAAAATAGCCTATAACCAAGACAGCTGAAGCAAGGAATAAAGGTAAAAGTAGAAGTTAATGAAAATTATAGATAAATGAAGCCAAAAGCTGGTTCCTTGAAAGACTAATAAATACATATCGTAATAAAAGTCACAAATGAAAAACTGTTAGAAATAAAAAGCAACAGATTAAACATTTTAAAAATAATAATACAGGGCTTCCCTGGTGGCGCAGTGGTTGAGAGTCCGCCTGCCGATGCAGGGGACATGGGTTTGTACCCTGGTCCGGGAAGATCCCACATGCTGCGGAGCGGCTGGGCCCGTGAGCCATGGCCGCTGAGCCTGCGCATCCGGAGCCTGTGCTCCGCAACGGGAGAGGCCACAACAGTGAGAAGCCCGCGTACCACACACAAAAATAATAATAATAATAATAATACTATAGACAAGTTTATGGAAAAAATACTGATGAACAGAATTATGTAGGTCATTAAAAGAATAATGCTTTTTGACCTAGTGGGTCTTGTTTCAAAACACAAAGATTAGTTATTAAGAGATGTGGAAATATCCCCCATAAAATGTTAAGAAAGCATTTGGAGAAATTAAACTCTCATTCTTAATAAGACTCAGTGAATACTTTGTGAATATGACAAAATCTACCCAGTCCAAGACAGCAGCATGCGTAATGAAGAAATATGGCAGGCACTCCCACTCAAATCTGTTTTGTTGGTGCTTGGTCAGGAAGTGTTATCCTTTTATTGTGCTTATTCTTCACAGACAGACAAAATAAAATTAGGTCCTTTAATCACATTATATAGATATATATATATATACATACATACACACACACACACAAATATACACATATATATATTTTTAAAACTCCAGATGGATTAAGATACTATTTTAAAAAAAAAAAATTTTTTTAAAACATGCTTGGTATTTTTAGACAAAAAACATGCTTGGTATTTTTAGACAAAATAAAGAAAAATTTCATTAGGCCCTTGGGCTAAGGAAAACAGAATGAAAAATAGAAAGCAGGGACTTCCCTGGTGGCACAGGGCTTAAGAATCCCCCTGCTAGGGCTTCCCTGGTGGCGCAGTGGTTGAGAGTCCGCCTGCCGATGCACGGGACACGGGTTCGTGCCCCGGTCTGGGAAGACCCCACATGCTGCAGAGTGGCTAGGCCCGTGAGCCATGGCCACTGAGCCTGCGCGTCCGGAGCCTGTGCTCTGCAACGGGAGAGGCCACAACAGTGAGAAGCCCGCGTACCGCAAAAAAAAAAAAAAAAAAAAAAAAAGAATCCCCCTGCCAAAGCACGGGACATGGGTTCGAGTCCTGGTCCAGGAAGATCCCACATGCCACGGAGCAACTAAGCCCGTGTGCTACAACTACTGAGGCTGTGCTCTAGAGCCTGCGAGCCACAACTACTGAGTCCATGTGCCACAGCTACTGAAACATGTGAACCAGAGCCCGTGCTCCACAGGAGAAGCCACCGCAATGAGAAGCCCGCGCACCACAACAAAGAGTAGCCCCTGCTCACCGCAACTAGAGAAAACCCTCGTGCAGCAACGAAGACCCAATGCAGGCAATAATTAACTAACTAATTAATTAATTAATTTAAAAAAAAAGAGTCCGCCTGCCAATGCAGGGGACACAGGTTCAAGCCCTGATCCTGGAAGATCTCACACGCCGCGGAGCAGCTAAGCCCGTGAGCCACAACTACAGAGCCTGAACTCTAGAGCCCACAAGCCACAACTACTGAGCCTTCGTGCCACAACTACTGAAGTCCGTGTGCCTAGAACCCCTGCTCTGCAACAAGAGAAGCCACCACTGAGAGAAGCCTGTGCACCTCAACAAAGAGTAGCCCCCACTTGCTGCAACTAGAGAAAGACCGCGTGTTGCAACAAAGACCCAATGCAGCCAAAAATAAATAGAAAGCACAGGAGGATTGTATCATAATATAAAAGTTACAGAAAATATACCATTAAATTAAAAGACAAAAAACATACTAAGAAAAGATAATTAGTAACAATTACAACAAAAGATTACATTTAGAATACATACGGAATGCTTACAAAACTCAGTGGAAGAAAACAACCTGAAAAGCCATAAATTTATGAAAACTGCACAACCTCAGTAATCAGTCACAAAATTAAAGTGAAGTTTTTCACCCATTACTGAGGAAATAACTTTTATACATGGTGAGGAGGGAAGAAAAGTAGTCTGCTAATGAATAACAAGGTACATAGAAAAATTAGAAATCCTCATAGCCTATAACTCAAAAATATTAATCATAGAACACTAGAGCAGTGATTCTTAAACTCAGCAGGTATCAGCATCACATGAACACCTTGTTAAAACAGGCTGCTGAGCCTCACCCCTGAATTTCTTTTCCAGTACGTTTGAGATAGGGCATGAGAATCTGCATTTCAAACAAGTTTCCGGGTGCTGCTGCTGCTTCTAGCCAAAGAACCTCACTTTGAGAAGCACTGCTCTAGAGTCTAGAGATACACTTGTATTTGTGCGGAGAGAATGACACGGATATTCATAGCAGCACTGTTTATATTACTGAAAAATGGAAATTATCTAAATGTCTACCAATAAAATACCTAGAATGGGAAAATATAACTTTAAAAGGAATAAAATAAACTACATATGGATCGATCTCAAATTATTAGTGAATTGGGAGAAAAATGTGTATCATACATATGTTAAAATAATTTACATATTTTTTAAAAGCACCCAAAACAATATACAGTATTGTTCAGCTAACTACATATTTTTCCAATGTACATACAGGGGTAAAATAAGAAGACTAGTAGAACTTGGAAATAGACTCGGAACTGAACTATGGGGCATAATGAGGAAGACTCCAGGAAAAAGCCATCAGAAGAGTGGCATCAGAAGTGGGCAAAGGAGACTTTCCAGGAGAGAGTAGTCAGTAGGGTAATGTAGCAGTTGTTCAAGGAAGGCAACTACAATTAAGTCACTAGTGACCTGAACAGATTCTGAAGTGGAGAAGAACCAAGACAGAATGCTACGGGATGAAATTTGACTGAGAGGCTCAGAAACATTTACCAGAGAATTTAACTTTGAACCATCTGCTGCAGGACTTGTACACACAGCTGGGCTAAGATAAAGTAATTTTGTAATAGGCGTGCAGGCCATTTATTAATCTAAACACACCAAGTTGTATACCAAAATTAATAAGACTATCATAAAATTGATTATTTGAACCCTCTCTTGGACCCTTTTACTCCCAGTAAGGAATGGTTTGAGGCACTCATTTCAGGGAAGGTTACTTACTATGTGAGTCCCTGGAAGGTTACTCACTATGTGTCCCTACGTTAACACCAAGAAGAATATCTTCCAGTAAGAAGATGTCTTTATGTCTTGAAAGGAAACTGTATCCAAGATACAGTGTCTCCCTTTCTGCCATGGTCATCAGAAATGTATCTGTGGGTCAACTTAGAAACTATACATTATATAATGATTAGTATATATCTGTAAGCCAATTTGGTCCTGCTATTGATCTGTGAACTTTATATTTTCTATTAAGTTTGATTTTTATCTGTAACTAATTTCCCATCTTAACATATGGACTCTTACAAATCTCACAAAATCCATTGTTAAATAAAGGAATGAATGAACAAACTTACCTGGGATTTATTCATTTTCTGCTGTTCTTGGGAAAATGTAGACAACTCTCAAGATACGCTGGGTTAGAAGAGGACTGGGGTCATGAAAGATCTGGCCTGTGTGGCAGCTCCTGAATTCTCCTTCCCTATAAAGCTAAACACACCACTAGATAAGGAAAAACCTCAATGTCCCTTTGACCTTCAGAAGAGTCAGGGAGACAGATGGTGGAAGACCACCTACCTAAACTCTAATATAATCAGGTAGCTCTTGGGTATAAAATTGTTCAGAGTTAGGTATTTACCTCCTAAGGATATTTTAACAGTTTAAATCTCCCCTGGTGTTCACAAAAAAAGTTTAAATGATAAAACTGGTCAAAACGAATTAAAAAACACATTATGAAGGAATATTAACTCTTCACCAAAGCTGCTGTTAAAAAAAAACACTCAAGACTAAAGAAAAATAAAAAAACTCAAAACTAAGCTGTTTATCAATTTCCCCACTAATATTACTAAACCTTTGGTTACTGACTCCACAGAAAGCTATAAAAAGCAGTGCTTTAAGACCCGTGTTTTAATTTATCTTTGTTGCTGTTTCTCAAAAGGATCTTTCATAAAAAACTTGCTTTTAGTTATATGGAAAAGTAAACAGTACTGGCTTAGGAGTCGGATCTTTTAGTCTTTGCCACTAACTGATCTGAACAAGGCACTAATCTTCAGAAACAAAAAGACAGAAATTCTATCACATGATACAAAAACCGGATAATTCTTGATCCTTCCTGAATGCTCGGGCAGGCGGAACAGAGAGACAACGTATATCAAGATGAAGTGATGGACATGACTGAAGAGCAGTTCGGAATCCAAAAAGCATAAATGGAGAACCATAGGCATGGGTATGTGTACAAAGCTAACTATTGTATAACTCAGCCTCGCGCGCTCTCCCCGCAGCACCGCCCACCTACCCCGAGAGGCTCGCTGCACCCGTCACGCATGCGTATTAAGCCCTCCTCCTGCGCCCTCAAAAAGGGGGCCTCTCAGACAGCCGCGCCAGCTCAGTGCTGCGGCTAGTCGAGCAGGGGCTTCAGCTTCTTTTCCTGACTGAGACGCCAGCTTCCCGGCGTCCCGGGGGTCCGCGGAGCTCCTTCCCACCACCAGGCACCGACCTTCTCCCTCCCGCCCTCCAAACCGAGGGCTCCCGTCGGCCCTCACCCAACCCTCCCGGGCTCACCCGCCTCTCCCTCGTCGTGTAGCACTGGCCCTAGAAGAGCGCACAGACCCGCCAGCCCGGGAACCGCTTCCCACGCAAGGCCTGAGGAAAACAGAAGTAAAGGCTGCAGTGCACAGAGGCGGAAGTGCACAAAGGTGGCTCTAGGCATGCGCAGATGGCCCGCACGCAGGGCCAGACAGTCTGAGCCAAACGTCAGAAGTCTGTTTCCCTTGAGCCTCCGCGGCTGGCGGTTCGGGATTGGCTGAGAGTGCAGCCTTACCTAGCAGTGGGAAGTTTGGAGTTTTAAGTTCCCTAAGCTTTAAGCTGGTCAGGGACTCCCCCCAAAGTTACGGATTACAGCTGAGTTCTCTGTGCAGCCAGAATGCAAATTTACACACAGAGCTGTCAAGGAAAGGGAACCTGTATGTCAATTGCACTTGTTTTTAATACTGGGAAATAGACCCCATTAATAAAAGAATAATATGTGCCATCATCAGCGATTTGTTCAGGAATTAAAAAGCGGAGGAGGGGCGGACAAGAAAGCCAGTTCATTAAAATCATGAAAGCAATAAATGAAAATTGTAGATAAATAAGACACAATCCAAAAGAAAACAGTCATTTATATAAACATTCTTTCATTTGTGACATTAAAATTACTTGAATAAAGGGAGATATACCCTTTCATAGAAAGATTCAAAAATTTTGGACAAAATTCCAATAAGAATCCCAACAAATTTTTGCATGTACTTTTTTCTCCGTGACTTTTTAAAGTATTGTGTACTTTACAAAAGCATTCTCAACTTCATCTGGAATAAAAATAAATCTAAATTAACAGCCAGAAAGCATTTCTAAAAGGAGAAAGCTGCCTAAGAAATATCAATACGTATAATAATTGCTCAGTTATGAAAATAGTTTGGCATCTGCTTCATGATAATACAACGTCCATGATTAAGAATGTTTTTAAAATGTAGCATAATAAACGTAGCATTTCAAAACAATGAGGGAAAGAATGAAATATTCCAAACATCAAGTCATTCCCAACAATTGGGAATAAAGTTTATATCCATAGATCACATGTGATACAGTTCACATGGATTCAAGGTTTGAAATGTTTAAAGTAAACCACTAAGTTAGTAAAAGAAAATAAATTGAGATGAGAAGTTGTGACACAAAGAAACCCATAAATTTAATGTGATACATTTTATTATAAAAAATAGCAAACAACTCAGTTCTAGTTTTTAAAAGATGTTAAAAGCAAAGAAACCAGGAAATTATATTTTTACTATATAAAAGAAAAGATGTATTACTTAATAAGATCTTTAAATCAACAGAAAGAAAAAACTTAAAATGGGCTACAGAACTAAGCAGCAATATAATAAAAAAGAAAATTCAAATGAATAATACGTGTTTGAAAAAGTTGATTATGAGAATTGAAAGAAATGTAAATGTTTATGTAGAACATGTAAGATATCATTTACTGAGATTTAATTTTTTTAATTTAAAACTTATATATATACACAGAAGTTCATTTTATTTGGTACAGTTTTATGAGTTCTGACACATGCATAGATCTGTGTAACCACCACTTCAGTCAAAATACAGAACTGTTTCATTATTGCCCCCCAAACTGCTTCATACCCTTTTGAAATAAAAACCTCTCAGCACTCTTAACTTCTGGCAACCACTATGTATTCTTCATGCCTATATGTTTGCCTTTTTAAAAAAGTATTTTTACAAATACCTACAACAAATATTATAGTTAATATGGACAGTGTTCAACTTAAAAGTAGGACAAAAATAAGGATGCCTGCTATCTCCAACTTTATTCAGCATTTTTCTAAAGTTCTTAGAGCAATATAGTAAAACAATCATATACACAGAAAATTCAAAGTATCCAAAATAAGAGTTTTAGAAATTCGATACAAGTTCAATATAAAAAATTTCAGAAAATTAAATTATTTTAAAGGTATACCTAATAATAGCATGAAAAATATGAAAATCTTTACAAAAACTATAAAATATAATGAGGGATATAACAAATTCCTAGATAGGAAGTCTCAATGTTATAAAAATATCAGTTCTCTCCATGCTGATGTACAAATTCATAGCAATCTCAAATAAAATCCCAGTAGGAACTCCATGACTGGGGGAAGGGATTATATCAGGAAAGAGCCAAATAAGAATATCAAAGGGCATTAATGGATGTGGTTCCTGTGACTGTGCTCAAGATTTCAGCAGGGGCTTCCCTGGTGGTGCAGTGGTTCAGAGTCCGCTGCCGATGCAGGGGACACGGGCTTGTGCCCCGGTCCGGGAAGATCCCACATGTCTCAGAGTGGCTGGGCCTGTGAGCCATGGCAGCTGAGCCTGCGCGTCTGGAGCCTGTGCTCCGCAACGGGAGAGGCCACAACAGTGAGAGGCCCACGTACCGCAAAAAAAAAAAAAAAAAAAAAAAAGATTTCAGCAGGAAGTCCACCCATGAGCTTGTGGGTGTACCTCAGTGAGGATCTCCCCACTGGGTCCACAGGCACCACCAATGCCCCAAGTGCTAAAACACACTTCCCACCACTCTGCAGCCAGCTCCTTGTGCATGCTCCCAAGAACAATGGCAAAAGTAAGTCCAGTAAACAGAGTGCTATCAGGAAAACAGACCAGGATCCTTTTTTTTTTAATTTTTTGGCTGAGTTAGGTCTTCATTGCTGTGCATGGGCTTTCTCTAGTTGTGGAGAGCAGGAGCTACTCTTTGTTGCGGCGAGTGGGCTTCTCATTGCGGTGGCTTCTCTTGTTGCGGAGCACGGGCTCTAGGCACATAGGCTTCAGTAATTGCAGCATGTGGGCTCAGTAGTTGTGGCTCACAGGCTCTAGAGTGCAGGCTCAGCACTTGTGGCACACAGGCTTAGCTGCTCTGTGGCATGTGGGATCTTCCCAGATCGAACGCATGTCCCCTGCACTGGCAAGCGGATTTCTTAACCACTGCACCACCAGGGAAGTCCCAAGACCAGGATCTTTGAGCAAGGAAAAAACCACAAACTTGATGTATAGTGCCATCTTCTAGAAAAAAGAGGTTTGTGGTAGCCAGCTTGGTGACCGGTAAAATTCAGAAGAGACATAAAAACTTAAGAACCCTTCCACAAGAGGGTAAGAAGAGTGGAGAAGATGTAACCATACGAAGGCAGGGGAAAAAAATCCCTGATATATTAAAAAAAACTGAGCACAAATGTACAGTATAACTCACCTGAAGGCAAACAGTAAAGAATTTAGAAGGTGTCTGCTACGTCAAATGTGAAAGCAGCAATGCAAAACTACAAGGAACATGAAAAATCAAGGAAACATGTCATCACCCAAAGATAGCAATAATTCTCCAAACACCAGGCTCAAAAGCAAAGAATTCTGTGATTGAGCTGACAAAGAACTCAAAAGAGCTGTTTTGAATAAACTCAAAAAGTTACAAGAAAACTCAGAAAGCCAATCCAATGGTATCAGAAAAAAAAGCATAACCAAATGAAATACTTACCACAGAGATAGAAATCTTTAAGAAAACAAAACAGAAATTCTGGAGCTGAAGAAGTTAATGAATAAAATGAAAATGCAATAGAGAGTATCTACATCAGAGCAGACCAAATGTAAGATAGCCAAAGTGAGTTACAGAATAGGAACTTTGAAATAACCCAATCAGGAGAGAAAAAAGAAAAAAAAAATGAAGTAAACCTATATTATTGATGGTACTCTACAAATGTACAAGTATTGGAATAACTTGGGTTCCAGAAGGAAAAGAGAGGGAAAAGGGGAACGAAAGTTTAAAGAAATAATAGCTGAGAACTTCCCAAACCTGGGGAGAGATGTGGACATACAAGATCATGAGCTAATAGTTCACACTATTCTCTCAATTCAGAAAGACCTTCTCCAAGACACATTATAATGAAACCGTCAAATTCAAAGATAAAGAGAGAATGCAAATAGCAGCCAGAGGGAAAAAAAAAGATTCAAACCTATCCAGGAACCCCCATTAGGCTACCAGCAAATTTCTCAGTAGAAATTCTATAGACCAGGAGAGAATGGAATGTTGTATTCACAGGATTGAAAGAAAAAATACTCCAGCCAAGATTTCTAACCAGCAAAGTTATCCTTCAGATATGAAGGAGAAATACTTTCCCAGACAAACAAAAGCTGAGGGGTTTCATCACCACTAGACATGCCTAGAAGAATTGCTGGAAGAAGTTCTTCAAGATGAAATGAAAAGACACTAACCAGAAACATGAAAATGTAAAGTATACACACATTGGTGAAAATAAATATACAATTAGACTTAGAAAACTCTAATTCTATAAAAGAATGGTGTGTTAACCACTTACCTAAAGCATAAAGCTTAAAAGAAAGGAGTATTAAAAATAATTATAGCTATTATGTGCTAATGAATATATATAATATAAAGAGGTAAAAGTGATATCAAAAATATAAAAGGGGGAGTAAAAGTGTGAAGCTTTTGTAGGCAAAGTTAAGTTACTATCAGCTATAAATAGACTTTATTATCTATGAGATATTTCATGTGAGCCTCATGTTAACCACAATGTAAAAACCTAGAATAAATTCACAAAAGAAAAGAAGAAATGGGAAACAGAGGATTCCACCACAGAAAATCACAAATTTACAAAGGTAGGCAAGAAGAGGGGAAAAGAATATGTGGAAATACAAAACAAGCAGAAAGCAATTAATAAGATGATTTCAGTAATTCCTTACATACCAATAATAGCTCTAAATGTAGATGAACTGATTTCACCAATCAAAAAGCAGAGTAGCTGGACTGATAAGAAAAACAAGACCCAATTACATGCAGCCTACAAAAGACTCACATCAGCTTTAAGGACATATGGTCTCAAAGTGAAGGAATGGAAAGATAAATTCTGTGCAGGGTGACACCAAAAGAAAGCAGGGATAGCTATACAAGCCAAAAATGGTAACAAGACAAAGAAGGTAATTACATAATGATAAAGGGGTCAATTCACCAAGAAGATACAACTGCAAATATATATGCACCCAACATCAGAACATCTAAATATATTAAGCAAATACTAACAGATCTGAAGGAAGAAATACGTAACAATGCAATAATAGTAGGGGACTTCAATACCCTGTTTTCAACAAGGCTAGATCATCTAGACAAATAAAGAAAAGTTGGACTTGAACCATACATTAGACCAGATGGACTTAACAGATATTTATAGAACATTCCGTTCAACAGCAGCAGAATACATATTCTTCTCAAGTGCACACAGATTTTCTCCAGAAGAGATCATATGAAAGGCCACATAAGTCTTAACACATTTAAGAATATTGAAATTGTATCAAGTATTTTTTTTTACCACAATGGTATGAAGCTAGGAATCAACAACAAGAAGAAAGCTGCATAATCTAAAAATAAATTGAATTAAACAGCACACTCTGAACAACCAATGGATTAAAAAAAGCAAAGGGAAATCAAAAAATATATTGAAACAAATGAAATGGAAACACAACAAACCAAAACCTCTGGGATGCTTCAAAACCAGTTCTGAGAGGGAATTTTACAGCAATAAATGCATATATTAAGAATATAGAAAGAGTTCAAGCAAACCACCTAACTTTACATCTCAAGGAGCTAGAAAAAGAGGAAGAAACTAAGCCCAGAGTTAGGAGAAGGAAAGAAATAACAAAAGTCAGAGCTGAAACAAATGAGAGACCACAAAAAACAATAGCAGAAAACAAATCTTAGATTTCAAAAATCTAAGGTTTTTTGAAAACAGAAACAAAATTGACAAACCTTTAGCTAGACTCACTAAGAAAAAGAGCGGACTCATAAATGAAATCAAAAATGAAATAACTGACATTACAGAAATACAGAGAATTGTAAGAGACTACTATGAACAATTATATGCCAATGTGTTGGATAACCTAGAAGAAATGGATAAAGTCCTAGACACGTAATTACATATACGAAAAAATATTCTCGTAGTTTATGCAGATACAGCCAATTCAAACTGAGAACTGTAAGGTTTTACTTAACCTCTTCTGTGACATCTGTATCTCCTTTCTTCCACACTGGAAAATCTCGTTCTCAAGGGCATGGGAAATAATTGAATTAGAATATCCAATTAGTCATTTGTTTCACCTCAAATGATGCACACACAAATTCAGATTAACAATATCCATAATACCATATAAGACATTAATGAAAGAATTTGAAAAAGGCAGAACTAAACAGCAAGATATTCCATCGTCACGGATTGGAGAATCAATATTGTTAAATGTCCATGCTACCCAAAGCAATCTACAGATTTCATGCAATCCTTATCAAAATTCCAATGGCATTTTTCACAGAAATAGAACAAAAAAATCCTAAAATTTATATGGAACCATAAAACTCACCCAATAGTCAAAGAAATCTTGAGAAAGAAAAACAAAGTTGGGGGCATCACACTCCCTAATTTCAAGCTATATTACAAAGCTATAGTTATCAAAACTGTATGGTATTGGCATAAAAACACACACACACAGATGAGTGGAACAAAATAGAGAATACAGAAATCAACCCATGCATATATGTTAAGCTAGTTTATGACAAATGACTAAAAATATACAATGGGGAAAGGACCACCTCTTCAGTAAATGGTGATGGGAAAACTGGATAGCTACATGTAATGGAATGAAACTGGACCATTATCTTGACACATACACAAAAATTAACTCAGAATGAATGAAAGCCTTTAATGTAAGATCTGAAACCACAAAGCTCCCAGAAAAAAATAGGCAGTAAGCTCCTTGAACTCAGTCTTGGTGATGATTTTTTTGGATCTGACTCCAAAAGCAAAGGAAACAAAAGCAAAAATAAACAAGGAGGACTACGTCAAACTAAAAAGCTTCTGCATGACAAAGAAAACCATCAACAAAATGAAAAGGCCTATCCCAACTGGGAGAAAATATATGCAATTCATGAATCTGATAAGTGGTTAATATCCAAAATATATAAAGAACTCATACCACTCAATAGCAAACAAACAAGCACTCTGATTTAAAAAATGGTCTGAAGAACTGAATAAACATTTTTCCAAAAAAGATAATATAGGTGGCCAATAGGTATGAAAAGTGCTGAGCATCACTAATTATCAGGGAAATGCTAATCAAAACCACAATGAAATGTCACCTTACACCTATCAGAATGACTATTATCAAAAAAGACAAGAAATTACAGGTGCTGGAGAGGATTTTGAGACAAGGCAACCCTTCTGCACTGTTGTTGGGAATGTAAACTGGTGCAGTCACTGTGGAAAAAAGTATGGAGTTTCCTCAAAAAACTAAAAGTGGAACTACCATTCGACCCAGCAATCCCTCTTCTGAAACAAGGAAAACAGTAATTTGAAAAGACATATGCATCCCCATGCTCACTGCAGCATTATTTACAATAGGCAAGATATGAAACAACACGTGTCCAATGATGGATGAATGGATAAAGAAACTGTTGTACAGATATACAATGGAATATTATTCAGCCAAATAAAAGAATGAAATCTTGCCATGTGACAACATGGAAGAATCTTGAGGGCACTATTCCAAGTGAAATAACACAGACAAAAAGAAATACTGCATGATCTCATTTATATGTGGAATCTTTAAAACAAAAATCTTAGGAACAGAGAACAGATTGGTGTTGCAGAGACAAGAGGTGGGTGGGGTGAAATGGGTGAAGGTGAAAAGGTACTAACTTCCAGCTATAATATAACATAAATAAGTCACGGAGATGTAAGAAACAGCGTGGTGACCATAGTTAATAATATTATATTGCATATGTGAAAACTGCTAAGAAAGCAAACCTTAAAAATTCTCATAAAAGAAAAAAGTTTTTGTACCTATGTATCTTGACAGATCTCAACTAGACCTACCATGGTGTTTATTTCACAATATATACAAATAATGAATCCTTACGTTGTACAGCTGAAACTAACATAATGTTATATGTCAACTATACCTCAAAAAAAAAAAAAACTATGATATCCTAGGAACAATACAATATCAGAACTAGTTGTGACTTCTGAAAACAGTTAAAACTTTTTTTGCATGAAATTCTCTCCTTCCCTTCCCCATTTTTTGTTTGTACCATATCTACATTCTCAGAACATAAAGCCACTGAGATAGTCTGGGACCTGGGATCCTCTACCTGTACGCGTGTACTTGTACCTGGGCAAACGTCTCCTCCAGCAACTGAATAGTATATAACTATAAGGGACTAAAAATAGCTGCATGCATGCCAGTTGGGGGCAATTAGGAACAGTAAGATACTAAGGGCCACAAACCAACTGCTGCTTCTGAGGTGCCAGGAGCAAAAGCAGGGTACTGCACATGATCCCTGCACACAGCACCACCAAGGGGGTGGGCAGGCCACCTAAGCCACACTTCAGTCCGACCCACCAGTCCTGCCCCCACCCTCACTCCATTTAAGGAAGTAGCCTGCCCCTCTCGAAGAGTGAACAAGGGCACCTGTTACTTGTTTTCGCTCCCTTGTGCTGCAGCACTAGTCCCAATAAAGGCTTGCCTGAATTCCTCCTCCGGCCTCATCAATTTCTGTGAGTAAAGCGTCCAAGGGCCCAAATCTGTATCAGTTACATAGTATAACCTCTTCTTTTTAACCCGCATTTAATCTTAATTCTAGAAGTAACTATATATTTACTGCTCACACTAATCCTTATTGCAATGTCTCTTTAGTTATTGTGATAAAGACAGGGTCAGTATCACTGACTTTTCTTTTTGCCTCCAGCTCCAATATGATTCAATATGGGACTTTTAATGATTCTGTCTTTATTTCAAAGTTTGATATTTTGTTCATCAAGGACTTTTTGACACTGAATTTAGTTTTTGAATAATTATTGCATTAAAGCCTCATTTATCTTGATTACTGAGTTGTTGGTGCCCCTGAAATTTTGTGCCCGAGGCCAGTGCCTTTCTCACCTCACCCTGGTCCAAGCACGGAGTTGGAGCTTCTCTGTCCTTTGTCTTTACTGTTCCCATCCTACTTACTTTGATAGCGCTCCCAACAGTTGCTGTGCACGCATAATCCAGTCCCAAAGGAGCTCTGGAGGCTCAGTGTGAGAATTCAAAGACATTCATGCCTTACCTTAGACCTCTGCCTCACTAACTGGTGGAGTAAACCAAGTTTCTTCCAGTCTCAGCTGCAGCTCCTGGCCAGGCTCTTGCGTAGCACAGGCTCAAAGCTCTGCTGTGGTTCCTCCTTTGGTCCCTGCACCGCGCATGCGTGGGGCTCTCCGGGGAAGGGGCACGCGCAGGCTCGCTCTGCCTCTGTACTGAGCATGCGCAGGGCCCTCATGTGTCCAGCTACACGGTTGCTTCCTTCTGCTTTCCCCACACTTAGGGTGATGTTGAGCAGGTATAATGGCTGTTGTCCACCCAGTTGTATTTTGCAGTAACGGGGATACCTTGTCATCTAGTCTCGTTGTAAATATTGCCCATGGGTTTCGGTTTTAATGTCTTATGCTCTGTGTTTATATGCAGATTCTGGAACATAAAAACTATGCTTCCATGATCACACCAACTTCCCAGAATTCCTAAATATATTTTATTTTTAAAACGGTACTTCAAAAGAAAACAGTGGAGAACGAAATTATTTTTTACATACAGAAAAAAACTACATTTTTTAAAACTACATTACAAAAAATCCCCACAAAAGGCTATTTTCTGCTCAAGGCCTAGACATGTTCCCACTGTCAACAAGGTAGATTGCAACTGATAGGGATGTGGCAGCTCCTGGTCCATGCAAGATGTAGAGCAAACACATGGGATGGCCTGGCCCAGCTCATAAGAGAGGAAGGGAAAGGCCCTGAGAGTGAAGAGAGAAGGGAAAACCAGGTAAAAGTTTGTGACCCAATGTTTCAGCTGTCAGGGTGAAGTTCCTGCTACTGGTCCACAGAGCCAGGTGAGGGGCTGAGTTTCACTCCCTTTTGGTGGGAGAGGAGGCAGGGATCAGGGATGGACACACACAGAAAGCCAGGTCTGCTGGTGGGCTGTGCCCCTAACAGAAGGGTGACGAGAAACATTCTACTCACTGAGGAAGCTTTACTGTCTGGGCTCTGGGTGAGCAAGAAAGAGACCCTCCTGAGGGGAAAATCACTAGGCCTGTGCTGTGGACTGGATATTTATGTCCCCCACATTCATATGTTGGAATCTTAGCCTCAAAGGTGATGATGTTAGGAGGTGGGGCCTGTGGGAAGTGATGAGGTCAGAAGGCAGCGCCCACATGAATGGGACGAGTGCCCTCGTAAAAGAGGCCAGAAAGAGTCCCCTTTCCACTTCTCATATGTGAGGACCCAGCAGAAAAATGACCACCTATGAACCAGAAAGTGGGCCCTCAGCAGACACAGAATCTGTAGGTGCCTTGATCTTGGATTTCTCAGCATCTAAAACCTCTGAGATATAAATTTCTGTTGCTTATATGCCACCCAGTCTGTGGTATTTGTTACAGCAGCCCAAACGGAATAAGACAGCCTGTGATTCAAGCAGCCAGTGTCTGATTGTAAATGCTATGGATATAAGTAAACAGAGGAAGAGGCTGGAGGTGGGGAGTGGGGGACGTTTTGTTTTAACTAGGGTGGTAAGTGAAGTCTTTGTGTCAGGGGGAACATGAAAGAATTGCTTTTTAAGAAGAATTCTATATGTTCACCTCCATAGGGCCTGAAAATGCACTTAAGAAAATTCAATATCCTTTTCTAATTAAAAAACAAAATAACACAACAAAAATGGCAATAGTTAGAAATGTCCTTAACATGAAAAAGAAACATGTATACGTCAAAACCCCAAAGCCAGAAAGAATCGCTATCACCAAAACATGCCCTGATCTCACTATGAACAACAGTAAGCAGAGACTACAAATGGGAGGATTAGAACCCCAACACCTTCATGAAATAGGTAATTTGATAAAACTATAAAAGAAATTACTGTAAACTGGTTAAAGACCCAGAAGATTGCATTGGAATCATAAGTGAATAACACACCATGAAAAAAAACACCAGGAAAATTAGAAAAACAAAACAAGATAAAAAAAATTCTAAAAGTAAAAAAACACTGCCATGGAAATAAGAACACTACTGGGTGGATTAGACGGCAAGTTAACCAGGGTTGAAGAGAGAATTAATGAACCCGAATGTTGCAGAGAGATAAACTAATGCAAAATAAAAACAGGGCAAAGACAGTGAGACAGATGAAGTGTAGAAAGAAAGAGTTTAATATTCCTTGGGATTTTATGATGAGAAATGGGAGGAGTGTTAAAGACACAGGATTTGAAGACTTTTAAAATTACTGTAAAACATGGATTTTCAGATTCCAGTCCTGAGCAGGAAAAATAAAAACAAACTGAACCTCACCCTACAGTAATGGATTGTAGAATACTAAAGATAATTGAAGACTTTATCACAGAACAGGGAAGGCAGACCACAGTGAGACCAAACAGCAGCCCAGTCAGCAGTCACAATTCAGGGAGGAACACAAAGCAAAGACATCTTCATGTCAAGGGAAGCATCACAGAAACATCTGTATATTTTTCTCCCTAAACTATCACTCAAGAATAAAAGCAAAATATGAACATTTTCAGATAAAAAGGACTAAGAGAGTTTGCCTCTCTCAGGCTCTCACTGAAAGTGAGGAAGGATGTATTTAAGGAAGAAGTGAATGAATCCCAGAAGGAAGGAGCGGAGTGTGAGAGACACGGAAGCAGGAGATGGGGGAAAGCAGGTCTCAGTCAGACAGTCATCGACTGTGTGAAACAACAGTCATGGATTAATAATAACAATAATCATGACTAACTGGAGGCATAAACTTCTATGGTTCAGTGCTGTGTCCTGACCATCACCTGCCACCCTACCAGGGTTCAGGAAGCCTGAGCTGAGGTTGGGAGTGCATATATATCTATTTATATAATAATTATTTATATCTATCTACATAATAAGAATTCTATACCATGAACAAGTGGGATTTCTTCCTGAAATGCAAGAATGTTTCAACCTAGGAAAATGCATGGGTGTAATGGAATGAAGGGGAAAAAACATGACCATCTCAAGGTAGAAAAAGCAACTGAAAAAATTAAACACCTCTGCATGAGGAAAACTACTCAACAAACTAGGTTTGAAGAAAATTACCATGACAGAATTCAAGCCATATATGTAAAACCACAGCCAACATCACACTCAATGGTGAAAGACTGAAAACTTTCCCTTTGAGATCAGGAAGCATGTAAGAATGCTGGGTTTTACCACTTCTATGCAACATAGTACTGGTAGTTTTAGCCATAGCAGTTAGGAAAGATAGATCGATAAATAAGTTAATGAATAAATCACTGACATCCAGTGATTTGAAAGGAGGAAGCAGAATTGTCTCTGTTCTCACATGACATGATCTCATGCATACAAATCCTAAGGACGTCACAAAAATAATGTCCAAACTAATAAATAAATTCAGCACAGTATCAGGATACAAAGTCAACATTAAAAATCATTTATTTCTATACACTAACATGATCAATCTGAAAAGGAAACTAAGAAAACAATTTTATTTACAATTGCATCAGAAAGAGTAAACGACTTAGTAATTAACGTAACCAAGGAGGTGAAGACTTACACAAGGAAAATTGCCAAAATTTGTGAAAGAGACTAAATGACACAAATCCCATTTTCACGGACTGGAAGACTTATGACTGCTAACATCTCAATAGTACCCACTGTAATTTACAATTCCAATGCAATCTCTATCAAAACCCCATCCTAAATGGAAAACCCCATCCTAAACTTCACTTTACACTGAATAGACCCCCAAAGAGCCAAACACTTCTGAGCAAGAAAAACAATGTGGGAGGATGCACACTCCCTGATTTCAAAACTTACTGCAAAGCTACAAGAATCAAAACAGTTTGGTACTGGCATAAAAACAGAATTATACATCAATGGAATAGAATTCAGAGCCCAGAAAGAAACCGTCACATATATGGTCAAATGACTTTTGACAAGAACAGCAAGATTATTCAGGGGTAAAAGACAGTCTTTTCTACAAAAGGTGCTGGGAGAATGTGATACGAATGTGCAGAGGAACGAGGCTGGACCCTACCAACACCATTTATAAAAGTTAACTCACAGATAGGGACTTCCCTGGTGGTCCAGTGGTTAAGACCCTGTGCTCCCAATGCAGGGGGCCTGGGTTCGATCCCTGGTCAAGGAACTAGATCCCACATGCCTCAACTAAAAGATCCCGCAAGCCATAACAAAGACCTGTTGCAGTCAAATAAACATTTTTTTTAAAAAAGGGACAAAATTTCATATCTTGGACACACAGACATATATACATCCAGATAGACACGGAGATCTCACAGTGTGCCTGCTTGAGTTTAAAAAAGCCTCATTCCTTTCTTTTTTTTCTCTCTCTCTCTCTTAAAGTTTTAATTTCTACTAACTGAGCCAAGGCTGTAGTCTCAGGTGATGTGGCCTATCTTTACATTGCGGGGATGTGATAAGAGATATAATTTCAAACTTTATCCTAGGAATACTCTTGCACCAATCACTAGTTTTAAGTACATTCTGTGATGATTTGAGGCCTGCTAACTAGGCAGATTTGTACCAAGAGAATAGCACACAAAAACCCACAGAACAAAACAACAAACTATTCTCAAACAAAATACACACTTGCTGGAGACAATCTGAGATTTACCTGTGATTAGACATTCAAAATTGCAATAGTGCACAGCAGAATGTCACGAAATAAACATTTCCCCTGATTCGGAAGTCTTCCTTTCTTCATGCAAAATTTACCAAAACACCCCCAGAAAAACAAAAAAAAAAACCCAACCAAGCCCGATAGTAGCTAGAATTTTCAAATATTTGAGCGCCTATGATAACTACTCAAACATGAAATTTTAAACGCTCATTTAACTTAGAGTAACGCTGCTTCGCAACAACCTGTTGCTGGAAAAGAGTAACACAAACAAGAAAAACATAAACTGTTCAGAAAGCCCTCCATACGCAAAAATATAAAAAGCACAGAATTTCCTTATTTCAAACTTTGGTTAGATGTTACTATTTCACACACCCTCCAGAGAGCGCTCTGCGAGTCAGTTACGAGTCATTTCAGTTAATCAAGGGTGAAAACGCTGAAAGCGAACCTTCAGCCTTTTGGAGCTGACCCTCCTGAGGGCTTCAGGAAAGGGCACAGAGGCCCCCGTCTGAACACCGCTCCTGGCGGCCGGGGGTCCAGGATCCCCGAGCTGTGCGCGCGCCCATCACCCGCGCGCACCCCGAGAGCAGAGGCCCCTGCACCCCTCCGGACCCACCGTGCCCGAGACGCCCGCCCCGCGGCCCCGTCTTCGGGCTCCTCTGCGGCGCCTCCCAGTCCAGGCCCCGCGAGCCCGCGGCGACGGGGCCGAGTCCGGCGTCCGCAGACCCAGAGGTCAGCCCCCCGCCGGGCGCGTGGGGACAGCCCCACCGCGAGGAGGCCCGAGGGGCGCCGAGGAGGGAGGGCTGCGAGCGCCCGAGGCGCCCACCGCTCAACGGCCGCCTTCGTGGCCCCGGCTCGGCGTCCTCACCCTGCGGCCGGTGGCGGCGGTCCCGGAGCCGAGGAGCGAGGGAGGCTCGCGCTCCTCGGGGCTGGAGGGGTCGGGCCCCTGGCTGTTGGTTAGGCGGGGGGCGGCGGCCGGGGGGCGCGCGGTGAGGGGCTGCGGGTAGAGCTGTACTTACTCGTCTCTGCGCGGCTCCGCCGCCGGGAGAGTCACAGTGTGGGGACGGACTCGGTCTCCAACTTCCCTTTCCTCAGGACGCGGGTCATCAGGAGCCCCAGCATCCCAGCGGCACAGCCCTCTCACCTTCCTCCGCTCACGCCTGCGCACTCTCCTCGGGAGGGAGGGGGCGGGGCGGGGCGGGGCCGGGCGGGGCGGGCGGGGCGGGGCCGGGCGGGGCGGGGCGCCTCCAGGCCTCAGGACCCCCGGTCTGCATACCCGTGTCTATTTTTAATTTCCTGAAAGTGTTTTACTTGAAATCAATTTTTAAAAAATAAATGACACGTTTTCTTGTTCAAATCATAATTTGCTGACTATAGATGCTGCCTTTGTAAGATTTCTTCAGTGATCATAATTTATCCGCTGTCAACCGACCTGAGTCAAGTTAACAGGAATCAAATGTTTTCAAAATTCTACTTTCCTTCCATCAGTTTTCAGTCAATAATACATGGTGCCACGTGGAGTTTTATTTAGCGTGCATCACGTTTACTAATAATCACCATGAGGCCCATGGTCCCTAGGGTGAAAATGTAAGGGTCCATTAGGTCTACTACCTTGATCACAGAGATTCTTTTTCTTTTTTTTGAAGACAGATACTCAATTTTCATCCAGCTTTTTGAACATGCTGCTTCCCCCAAAGACCCCACCCTCCTCGTCTGTCCTTTTCATTAGAGAATAGAAAAGGATTTTCTCTCAGCTGATTCCAAGGTACAGGCAGATGAAAGATAACAAACTGTTCCCAGTTGCTTGCCTAGGAATTGAAAGAACCTTTCCCACTTGAATATCCTAGTTACAAACCACATCTCCAATTCCTCTAGGAATGAAAAAACGCCAAGGAGAGACTGTGTCGGGGAAATTAACGAACAATTCATTTGACAAACATTCAATCTTGAACTCTTCATCCTGGCGATTAGTGTAGGAAAAGAGCACGGGTCATCACCATGCAGTTTTCGTTCTTTTTTTTTCCTTAGGAAGACAAACACAGTTTTATTGAGGACAGTAGTTCACCAATTTTTTTAAAAGATATTTTTGATGTGGACCATTTTTAAAAAGTCTTCATTGAATTCGTTAAAATATTGCTTCTGTTTTATGTTTTGGTTTTTTGGCTGCAAGGCATTATGGGATCTTAGCTCCCCAACCAGGGATCGAACTCGCACCCTCTGCATTGGAAGGCAAAGTCTTAACCACTGGACCGCCAGGGAAGCCCCAGTAGTTCATCAATTTTAATGCTCTAATTCCTAACCTCTCTTGCAGCACAGAGTGGCCAGGCAAACTTTAAGCAAATCACACGTGAACAGAACGATTATGTGGAACTTACGGGATTGCTTAGATAGGCAGAGATAGCTGTGTGGACCCTTTGGTCCTTCATCTTTGCTCCCTCCTGCCTCAAAAATGAAGATATGATGTCTGGCCTAGGCTGGTGCTCCAGCAGCCATTTTGGGCCAGGAGACAGCCTTCAGGATTGACACTAGCTAAAAGATGATGGGACAGAAAGACAAATGATGGCTGACTACAGTGCTGTGCAGTTGAGGGTCAGGAAGGACTGTCCAAGTTCATAAATCTTTTTACATGAGAGAGGAAAAAGTCTCCCTCTTGTCTGAACCTGTATTGTTCGGGTTTTCTGTTATATTATGGAAATCTAATATCAAGAGAACTATTGGTTTTGCACTGAAACACTGTGTGAACTTTGACACCACAGTCCCCATCTCAGAGAAACCTCCTCGTATGTACCACGGAAGATGCAGGGGTGAAGATGGCCCGTATATTCTGAAGATCCCATTCTTTGGCCTGGTCCACATCCATGTCATCTTCTATTACTTAAAAGGCCTCATCAGTTCTTGGGGAACTGTCCCTTGTCCTTCAGTGCACAAGGTTAGTTGAGGCTGAAACCCTTTCCTAGCTGCAGGGCAGAGGGGCCCACAGAGCCACTGGGGTGCCTAAAACCTGTGAGGGAGGCCTGAGGGTGCTCATGTCTCCCAGACATACCACATCCAGGGATGTGGAAGGCTGGGTTGACTGTGTGCAGGGTTTGGAAGCTCCTTGTTTAAGCCATCATTGTACAATTGGAAAACTGAGGTCCAGAGAGGGGCAGGGAAAATCCAGGGCACTGGGCAGGGGCAGAGTCCTGAGAATAAGGGAGAGTTTGGACCTCCTAGGCTAGGGCTGCCCCCTCCCACAGGGCTTGCTTTGGAATTAGAGCTCCTAGGACCCCAGTACGCCCCCACCCATGTGGAGTAGATTTCTGTGGAAGTCCACACAAGTGTACACTGACACTCACACTAACATCAGAGAAAGGGACAATAGGACATGGGGTCAGGGGAAGGGGGGACACTGAGGCGGTGACAAATGTAAAAGCAGAAAGACAATGACAGAAACCTGGATCATTCTTCCTTGGACTGAAGCAAAGACCATCATGTTGGACCATCAGGGGCCTCGTTTGGAATTGGGGCCAGATCCATTGCACTGGCTGTGCTGAGGAGTCCTTGTAAGGGCACTGGACACCCCAGGGCCAATGTGGACAACAGAAGGTTGAGGGAAGCTTCCAAGGTCACTCTCAAAGCCCCTGGTTCCTATGGATCCTGTCACATTGCCCCCCTGGGGCCCAAGGAAAGTTGATGCCCTGAAGTCTCTCAAACAAAGGTATGTTTTGTGCTGTGGCTTCCCTGCTTGGTATGTAGTATGAGTGGTTCCCATCAGGGGGAATGATGTGTCCAGTGTGCTCTAGTGGAGCAACTGGGGCCAGGAGAGTGTCCCCTGGACTCCTGAACATTCCCCTGCCCCTGACCTGGCCTGTACCTCCTCTTATTAGCATCCATCTCTAACATCTGAGCTTGTCAGTGGTGGGATGGAGCCTCTTATCTATTCATTCACCAGCTGTGCCCTGAGCCCTCAAATGGGGGCCATGATGAAAAGAACCACCAGGGTCCCTGCCCTCTAGCAGCTCACAGTCTAGGAGGGAAAATAGACAAAACCAAGAATACAGAAACAAAAGAAAGAAACAGCAAGTTCTATATCGAAAAACAGCAGGGTGCCACAACGGGGTCCTGGAGTCCACTAGGTGAGGGGATCTGGAAAGGCTGCATTGAGGTGACATGTCTGTTCCCAGCAGTGAGACGAGAAGGAGCCAGCCCTGCACACATCTGGGGAGAATTAGCCTAGAAGAAGGCACGAAACATAGAAGCTGAATGTGTTTGGCCAGAGAGGAAGTCAGAAGGGGGCCAGTGTGGCTGGTGGGAGCTTGGGAGGACAGTAGGGGACAGTAGGGAGGGCAGGGCCAGGGCCTGGTGCTTGATGGCCGTGTGAGTGATCCACTGTGTGCGACAGCATTAGCCACTCTTAGTGGCTTAAGCAACAAACATTATCTCACACTATCTGTGGGCCGGGAATTGAACAGGACTCAGCTGGAGGCCTCTGCCAGTGTCTCCCAGGGGTTTGGGGCTGTGGACTCGAGTCAGGACCCAGGTGCTCCTCTGTCTGCTGGTCTCCCTCGGTGCCAGGCCATGGGGGCCTCTTCAGTCAGCAACTCATAATGTACAGGCTTCTTCCCCAGAGTGAGGGACCTGGGAGAGAGAGAAAGATAGAGAGAGAGAGAGAGAGAGAGGAAATTGCAACATAAATGAAGCATGGAAATTGTACACCTAAATAATTCTGGGGGATTGTCAAATGGTACAATCACCATATGTAACACTTCCGCAGGTCTTCAAAGGACAAGCATACAGTTTTCAGTCAACCCCAAAATTCCACTCTTACATCAATACCCCAAAGAAGTGAATACAGACATTCAAATACTGGTACACAAGTATTCAGAGCACCACTATTCACAAGAGCCTAAAGGTGAAAACATTCATAATGTCCACCAACAGATGAAAGGAGAACCCAATGCGGTGTGTTCCCAGAATGGAATATTATTCAGGGACAAAAAGGACGCAAATGTTCTGGAAGAGATGTTAGAGGGGGGTTATGTAACATTGCGAATATACTTACTGCCATTTACATGTGCAAGTTAAAAAAATCAAACTATTAAATTTTATTTTGAGTGAACTTCATATCTAGATTAAACAATTTAGTAAATATCATAAAAAATATATTAAAAATGGACTTGCTCTGGCTCTGAAGCTGTAGCAGGCAGTAGAGGTGTAGCTGGCTCTAGTTCTGCAGAAGTTTCCAGAGCTTCTTCTGGAGCTGGTGCTATAGACCCAAGACGAGAAAATATCATCAATAGGACTGCTTTTCCATGTGCCTCCCAAAGACAGGAAACTTCTCACTGCCAATCTATGAAGTCTCAGTCGAAGATGCCACCCCCAGGAAGGCTTCCCAGACTGCAGTCCAGGGAACAGTGATCTGAGTCTCCTCAGTGCTCCTGGCCCAGTTCCAGCCTCGGGAAGCTCTGTTCCGTGTGGCTCCGCCCCTTCCCCTCCCCACTTGCCCCCCTTCACCCACCCTGAGTCCCCCTCACCAAGACCCTCTGCCTCAGGGGGCTCCAGGTGCTCCAGCTGTGCCAGGAGAAGGTGGGCTTGCTGCTCCAGGTCTGAGCCAGGCATGCTGAGCTCTGTGTAAGCCAGAAGCATCTTCAGGCGGGGAAATTCTGGGGGCTGGTGGAAATGCTCAGGGTAATGGTGCAGCCAGGTGCCCAGCATGGAGGACACGGCCCTGGGGAGAGTCAGGTGGGCAGCAGAGTCAGAGGCCTGGCCTTCCTTCCCCACTGCGCCCCCAGGACAGCCCTGCGGGGACCTGAGCCTCTGCACCTTCTGCTTCTGCCCATCCAGAGGCCAGTTCTACTCCACGTACCATCTAACCTGGCAGACTTGGCAGAGGGGACCTGGACACAGAGGAGGGGCTGGCAACGAGCCTGCTGAAGTGACAGCCCTTGATCCACGGTGTGTCCACCTCTCCACTTCTTCAGGGAAGCCTGACACACTGCTCTGTCCCTCTCCTGGCCCCTCCCCACTGGATGTCACCTCTGTGAGGACAGGCAGGGTGTCCGCTCTGGTCCTGCCCTCTCGGGAACACAGTAGGTGCTCCATGAATATCTGACCCAGGAGGGAACACACAGGCTCTATCTTCCCATCCAGGCTTCCTGCGGGCCTCCTAACACCTCAGATTTACCTCCTGCACCCACATGCTGCCTCATCCTCTTGGAGCCCTGCCTGGCCCTCCTCCTGCTACTGACACTCATCTCCCACAGGGCGGGGTCAGCTGCCCCCTGCGTGTCACTGGGTCCCCGAGCACCAGCTGAGCACCCACTGGTGAGGATCCACCAGACAGTGACCAGGATGCTCTCCATACCTTGTGTTCTGGGTCTCAGAATGGGGGGTGGAGGCAGGGCTGGGATGGAGAGGGGACGGGTGTGGACTCTCTTAGGGGCTGACTCTGACCTCTGACCTCCTGGATGCTCCTCGCGGCACCCCAGCCCCGTCTGCAGCTCTCTTGGACTCCTTTCCTCTTTTCCAGGAGAAGCCCTCAGACCTCCGCCCTCAGCACGAACCATCAGATGAGTGGGATCCAGGGTTCTGCCAGCCCTGCCCATCTACAGACCCCACATCTCCATGCATCTTCTTTGGAGAAGGGAGTCCCTCCCTCTTGAATCAAAGCCCACTCACATTTTCAGCTGGTGCAGGGGCCCACCGCCCTCATCAGAGTAAGGGAGGATGCATCCATAACTAGAGGAGGCCAGGAAGGCGTCACATGGACTGTCCTGAGGACACACCTGGATGTGATGCCTAGTGTGACAGTGTGACCCCCGGTAGAACAGAAGCCCTGGAGGGCAGGACTGCTGTCTGCTCGATGCATTAAATGATGGGTGTGCCTAGAAAAGCGCCTGCACCTAGTGGCCTTCCTCTATGTGAAGAATGAATGAGCCCCACCAGCCCCATCGCACACATCTGAGTGGCCTGGGGCCCCACTGCCCACTCCCAGGAACACTTGCTCTCACCCATCCAGGACAGGGCACCCCTAATGGAATCACCCATCACCATTCAACTGGGAAAAGAGTTCATCCCAAGGTGAGAGGCACAGTGACAACTGAGGCGGAGGCTTCCTCATGGGGAGGAGGGACATGATGAATTAGCACAACCACAGCCCCTCCAGCAGACCTTTCCACAGGCCAGGCCCCCAGAAAGCACTTTCCATGAAGGACCCGCTGGTCTCTACAGTCACCGTAGGGGGCTGGTCCTCTCTTTACCCTAGTGTGCAGAGGGGCCAGCTGAGGCTCAGAGAGGTGGAGTGACATTCCCACATGTCACAGCTAGAAGGTGGCCGAGTCACCAATGTCCCATAAGGAGCAGAGTGCTCACCTTGTGAAAAGAAGCTCCAGCATCTGCTGGGTGGTAGGGAAAGCCCTGTAGGTGCCCAGGAATGTGGGGAGGTCGGAGGGGGCCCCGCCCAGGAAGGCAGGCACCAGGTTTCCCACCAGCTTCTCCAGCCTGCCTGCCTGGACGCTCCACACCATGCAGGTCTCATTCCTGTCCCCTGTGGACACGTTTTCCCCCTGGGGTGGAACAGAGCAGGGACATGAGTCAGAGGCAGCGTCAAGGACACCAGGAGGGCTGGGGCTGGAGCTGAGACTGAATCCCCAAGCCTCAGAGACTTGTGGCAAGAGCTGGGACAGGAGTGCCCTCAGCAGAATAAAGGTTCTGGCTTCACAAGTGAACTGGCGGTGGGCGGTGGTTACACGTGTTACTATCTCAGGGCAGTTTGTAGCACAGTATTGACAGCTCCCCCTGTATTAACTGCATCATCCCCGTGATTGTTATCAACACATCCCATCCTGGGGATGAGAACACAGAGTCTCCCTGGGGCGGGAGGGATCAGGTTAGTCAGGCCAACATGGACACCTGAGGATGGAGTTAAAAGAGGAAAATCTGTACAAAAATGCAGAAACAAAGTTGACTTAATATTAAGTGGGGGCTTCCCTGGTGGCGCAGTGGTTAAGAATCCGCCTGCCAATGCAGGGGACACGGGTTTGAGCCCTGGTCCGGGAAGATCCCACATGCCGCGGAGCAACTAAGCCCGTGTGCCACAGCTACTGAGCCTGTGCTCTAGAGCCCGCGAGCACTGCAACGAAGAGCAGCCCCTGCTCTCTGCAACTAGAGAAAGCCCGCGCGCAGCAGCGAAGACCCACCGCAGCCAAAAATAAATACATTTTAAAAAAATGAAGTGGAATCCTATGAAAGTCTCTTTCTGAGATTCCCATATATATGTGGATAGTGACTTTGCATCTGGACCGGGCAGGGCCTGGGCCGTGAGGGCGGGCGGGAGAGGAGATGGGGGCCCAGATTCCTTTGGGAGCAGGACGCCAGGAGGGACCCAGGGGAGGGGCAGGGCGGCTCTGGGGCTTCCTGGGTGTGCAGTCTCCTCCTCGCTGGCACTCACCCTGAGCCTGCCCTGGGCTCTGTTGCTGGTCTGGGGCTCCTGCCCCTCCTGCAGGGAGATGGAGCAGGGGGCGCCATGGACCAGCTCCTGTGCGATCTCCTGTGTGGAGCCCTGTGAAGCCTCAGAGCCCTGCCTGCCGCCTGCGCTGCCCCTCAGACCCACCAGCCATCTCCACTGCAGACACACGCACACCACTCTCTGCACAGACCTCCTCCAAGGAGGGAAAAATGATGACAACCTGAGGGCCTTGGATCCACGCTGGCACAGATAAGAGGCACCTCAGGAATCCTCCCTCACCCTTGTGCTTGAGTGTGATCATGACGGGACCACCAGCTGACCAAGTTCCCATCCATCCGTTCCTGCCCAGAGGGAAACCTCCCCTCAAGTCCCCCTTCCCCCTACATGGAGATGCGGGGACGTGAGGCTGCCCAGGGAGGGCTCCCAGACGCGGCCGGACCAGGACTGGCCTGCTCTCGGCCACCTCGTGTTCCCTTAGGGACCTCCTGGTAAAGGACCAGAGTCGTCCAGGTTAAGTATTGAACCGCCTAACGCACCTGAGAAACCTCCCACTCAGGGGTTTCCCGAAGCAGAAACCCTGGGAAGTCAGGACACAGCAGGAGAACATCCGTCTCTGTGAAGCGTCTCCAGCCAAGTGAGCCGGCTGTGGGGCTGTCGCTAGAACGTGTGTGCCTGGCTCCCGGGGCTCAGAGTTCTGTTGGGGTCTGTTGCCAAGGAGGTGACTTCACTTCCTGGGGGCCCCTTACTTGAATCCCCTCCTCAGACAACACCGCTACACACAGCCCTCTGGGCTGCCGACGGCTCACCCCTTCTCCACGCAACCCCATATCTCACACAGTCACACCTCACAGCCCTCTCCACCGCTCCCGGGGAGGGAGGGTCTGTGCACAGCTTTGAGGAGGCAGACCTGGGTTCCAGACTCAATTCCCCATTTTACCTGTTCTCCATCCTGGATAAGTCACTGTGTCTCTCAAGGCCTGTCTCCCCACCTGCACAGTAGGAATTATTCTAGCATGTATTTTGAGGGATGTCCTCAGGCATAGTTGGGATAAGATCTAAAAAGTGTGGGAGTCGTGTCACATGTAGGTCCTGCATCCAACCTTTCTTTCCTTTCTCGCATTACCTCCCCCATGTCTGTTCGTCTTCTGATCCTGTTCTGTAGTCCTTATTTAATGTCACTGTGCACATGTATGTGTTTGTGAGTGTTTGTGTGTGTGTATGACGCTAGTGCTCACTCTGGGAGCCCAGAAGAAAACCGCCCCCATAGGGAGGGATGGGCAAGAGCTTCCTAAGATCTTAGGGCTTCTAATTTCCAAAGCAAATCTGATGAGAAGTGTTCCAGCCTTAACCCAGGAGGTTAGGACACAGTGACACAAGCTATACAGGTAGCAGGAGCTGGGATGACAGACTCACACAGTCTGGCTCCACTGTCCACTGTGCTGGCCGCAGTGAGACCGCTGCCTTCACGGGGCTCACAGTCTGACAAGCTTGGCTTCTCTGGCTGGACTCACAGTGGCCCAGGGACAGACTGGCAGATGACGGGCTGCCATCAGCACACAGACATGACAGTCTCATTTGCTTCTGCCTTTATGTTCCTGTCCTTAAATACCTCTCCCCAGGACTGAGGCTGGCTGGAACATTTTATACAGGCCCAACCCCAGTATAAACAGAGTCAACTTCACCAGGAACAAGATGATGTTTAATCAGCTGGGGTAAGGGTATCCCCATCCTCACTTGAAACCCTCTGGTAAGCAGTTTCTCCCAGGGACTTCATTGGAAAGTAGATCAGAGTTGATCTAACCTCAGAAGTGTCTAATCTTTTTTTTTTTTTTTTTTTTTTTTTTTGCGGTACACGGGCCTCTCACTGTTGTGGCATGGCTCACGGGCCCAGCTGCTCTGCGACATGTGGGATCTTCCCGGACCGGGGCACGAACCCACGTCCCCTGCATCAGCAGGCGGACTCTCAACCACTGCGCCACCAGGGAAGCCCCAGAAGTGTCTAACTTTTAATTGGCCCCAAACTGCCTTCTGGACCTGTCTTCCCATCCCTCCCCCAACATTCACGTAGCTCCATTTCCCCACCTGCTCAAGCCAGAACCTTCGGACTCTGTCTGTTCCCTTTCCTCCTCACCCCCACATGCAATCAACTCGTCCCCTTCCCTGGATCCCAACTTCAAAATGCATCCCTCACCTCTCTGCATCTCCCTCCTCTCTTAGTTCAGGCCACCACGGACACTGTCCCTGATTCGTGCTCTTTGCTTCTGTTTCTCACTCCCTCTGATCCAAAGGAGGGATATTTAAAAGACAGACCTTCTCCTGTCGCTCTGCTAACAGACAGGAACTCAGCAGCATTTTGTGGAAAAGCCCCAGTCCTTAGCCAGACCTCAAGCTCCTCGTCCTGCCAGCAGCCCACCTGGCCTGCTCCCCTCAGTCCAGCCACACTGGCCTCTGTCTGTTCTTCCAAGGGTGCCCCCTCCCCAGCTTTCCAAAGCCCCAGGCTTGGATACCACTGAGCTCTTCACGTGGATGCCTCCTCCTTCAGGTTTTGCTGTAGGTTGCTCTGCCTGGGGCCCTCCGTTCCTCCCTCAGGGCTCTTTCCATGGTCCTGGGAGTTGTCATTCTGGCCTGCTGGGCCCCAGTACTTGCCAGAGGAAATGGCAGGAGCCTGGGACCCTAGGCAACCTCAGGTGGCCAGCCCTGGGACTGCTTCAGCCACTGGTGGGCAGGTGAGCCCAGGGGGCCCTGTCGTCACCTGGCAACCCGGGGAGGAAAGGTCTCGCAGTGCTCTCTAAGCCTTGCCACCTGCTTGGTTTCCCAGGTGGAATTTAGAGAAGAAAGCAAGCCAGAGCCGGGGGCGGGGCTTCCAGGTCCTGACCCGCCCCTCACAGGCCCCGCCCCTTTCAGTTTCCTAGTTGGTGTCTAAAGATCAGTGGTCAGGGACACCCGGGTGCAAATCCTCACTTCTGCTGTTCCACTATGTGCTGGTACAAGTCACCTTTTTTTTTTTTTTTTTTTTAATTAAACGTGCTAGGGACTATTCTAGGCCCAGGAATACTGCAGTGAAGAAAACCTACAAAAAGCCTGCCGGCTTGGAGTTTACAGTCTATTGTGGGGTGACCGATCGTCAACATGTTTACATCACTTGGATATGGACCCTCCCATCTCTCTCCAGCTACTACCCCATCTCTTCTTCTCCTTAAAGCAAGCACTGTCAGATGCTTGTCTAGACTCCACTCCCACTGCTCTGATGGAAACATCTGTCTGGGAGAAGAGCATCCTGGGTGGAGCAAACAGCAAGCGCACAGGTGTGTTCAAGGGATTCAAATAGGCCAGGGCGCTGGGATGGGTGGGGAGGGCAGAGTGGCATGAGTCCTGGGAGGAACCCGTAGTGGGACGTGTGCTTTTCCTCCAAGGGAGGGGAAGGCAGGAGGGCTCCTGGCCTGGGAGTGGCAGGACGGACACCCAATAACTGAATCTTTTTAGCTGCTGCAGCTGAGAAAAGACAGCAGGGGACAAGAGAGGAGTCACAGGACCAGGTAGGGGCTATTGTGATATCAGGAGACCAGGGTGCTGGCGGTGAGAAGAGGCTGGATTCTGGTTCTAAGTTGAAGCCAGAGCGGATAGGACTTACTGTTTGATTGGATGTGGGGTTCGAGGGAAACTCACAAGTTTCTGACCATCAGAAAGGTTGGAATTGTCAGGTTGGGGAAGGCTGTTGGAGAAGCACGTTCGGGGAGGGGGAGATGAAGAGCTCACCTTGGGACATGTCCAGTTAGAGCTGAACAGATGACCTCTAGTGGTGTTGCTGGTTAGATGCTGAGGATAAAAGAGACAAGAATTCACAGGAGGTCTAGGCTGGAAATCAAGGGTGGGGAGTCATGGAGAGACGGCATTTAAAGCCTTGAACTAGATGAGACCATCCAGAGAGTGAAGGTGAAAACAGCAAAACATGTGGGTGTGTTGGGATTGAGGTAGGGAGTAGCCCAAGCCAGAGAAGCTAGGAGGTAAGAGGAAAACCTGGAAGTGGGAGGGTGGTAAAGCCAAGGGAAGGGAGTGTTTCATGGAGAAGGGGATGATCGGCTGTACCAAATGCTGATGGGACAAGATGAGGACTTGGGGGGGGGGTCCCTGGATTCAACACCATGGAGGCCACGAGTGACCTTGACTGAGCAGCTGGGTGAATGGTGGGGGTGAAGCCTGATTGTAGTGGGTTCTAGATAGAACTGGAGGAGCAGCGCAGGGGAGTTTAGACGAGCCTCTGACAGTGTTTTAAAGGGAAGGAGAGATGGGGCAGCAGCCGGAGGGAGGGAGGTGACCAGGCCTAACAGAGAGGTGAACATACTGATCCAGGACAGGGGAGAGCGGCTGGAGCGATGTCCTAGGGAGCAGAGCTTGACTTTGCAACAGCCAGAGCACCTCATGCACAGCAACAAGAGAACAGACTATGTGCACAGATGCAGCTGGAGGGAGGGTTGCTTGTCAAAGTCCTCTCTTTCTTTTTTAACTTGTGAAATATATTTACCGAAAAGCACACAAAACACATATATACTATGGTATACCAGTGTAACCATCACCTGGGGGAAATAAAAAAAAGACATTATTAACACCTTAAAAAAATCTTCCCAGTGGGAAGTCCTTTCCTTCTGCCCTAGATGTATCCACCATTCTGCCTTCGCTGATGCTATTTTTAAAATAATTGTGCCATCTAAATGTACTCTTGAACCATCTTGGCTGTTATTTGACTTAGTTTTTTTTTTTAAGTTAATTTTTATTTTTGCCAGCTTTCTTGAGGTATGATTGATGAATAAAATGTAAGATATTTAAAGTGTACAGTGTGGGGACTTCACTAGTGATGCAGTGATTAAGAATCTGCCTGCCAATGCAGGGGACATGGGTTCGAGCCCTGGTCTTGGAAGATCCCACATGCCGCGGAGCAACTAAGCCTGTGAGCAACAACTACTGAACCCGTGTGCCACAGCTACTGAAGCCCGCCCACCTAGAGCCCGTGCCCCGCAACAAGAGAAGCCACTGCGATGAGAAGCCCGCGCACCGCAACGAAGAGTAGCCCCCGCTCGCCGCAACTAGAGAAAGCCCGCGTGCAGCAACAAAGACCCAATGCAGCCAAAAATAAATAAATTTAAAAAAAGTGTACAGTGTGATATTTGATATGAGTATACACAGTGAAATAATTCTCCTCATTTTAATTAATATATCCATTACCTCACATATTTACTTTTTTTTTCTTTGGGTAAGAACATATAACTTCTACCTTCTTAGCAAACTTTAATTATATAATGCAGTGCTATCACCTATAGTCACCATGTTATACATTAGATCCTGAGGCTCTATTCATCTTATAACTGAATGTTTGTACCCTTTTACCAACT
Organism: Monodon monoceros; assembly: GCF_005190385.1. Taxonomy (NCBI): domain Eukaryota; kingdom Metazoa; phylum Chordata; class Mammalia; order Artiodactyla; family Monodontidae; genus Monodon; species Monodon monoceros. Next base: position 9,085,383 of record NW_021703781.1, on the reverse strand, counting down.
TCTCCCTATTTCTACTACCCAAGCCTCTGGAAACCACTGTTCAAATCTTTTGTCTTTTTTTTTTTTTTAATTGGGTTGCTATTTCAGTTCTTTATTGCTGCATAAAAAACACCCTAAAACTTAGTGGCTTAATATCAACAATAATGTACTTTGCTCATGAATCTTCAATATGAGCGGCGCTTGGCCTCAGCTGGGATGATTTAAGGCTGGGGTTTGGACTTCCTGGAGAAGGGCTTCCTCACAGCATGGTGGTCTCAGTGTTGTTAGACTTCTTACATAGCAGCTGGTTTCCCCCAGTGCAAGCACTGCAAGACATCCGGGTGGGAGGTGCGAGGCTTCTTCTGATCTAGTCTTGCACGTCCCAGATGTGTTCTATTAATCAAGCAAGTCACTAAGTCCAGCCTGATTCAAGGGAAGGGAAATTAGATGCCACCTTTCAATGTGAGGAATAGTAAGGAATTTTTATCTCCTGCAGTTGCATAGTTTTTTTCTTACTGATTTACAGAAATTCTTCATATATTCTGTATTTGCTCAATGTTGTTATATGTTTTGGAATGATCTCTTCCATCATGGCTTTCTTTTCACTTTATGTCTTGTCCTCCTTTGTGGCTAATGCTTTTTGAATCTTGTTTAAGAAGTTTTTCTCTCCTTCAGGGTCATGAAAATATTCTCTTAAAAACTTTCCAACTTTTATCTTCTAAAGGCTTTCTAACTTTGACTTCTTAATTTGGGTCTTTAATCCACCCGTAATTTACTTTAGTATGTAGTGAAGTAGAAGTCTTTTTCCCATGTAGATGTTTAAGTACCACTTATTAAGAAGAATGTCATTTTCCCACTGCCCTGCTGTGCCACTTCTGCTAGATATCAACTGTTTGTTTATGTAAGTATCTTTTCTAGTAGTCTGAATGCTTCCTTGATATCTACCTTGGCAAGATGTTTCAAGCCCATCTTGTACATTGCCTGCCCAAGACTAGAATCAGCTATTTCTTCAGGAAGGCTTGGTTTCCTTTATTAAAGACTACCGTTGGGATGTTAGGAATCCTCCTTGCTACTGAGTTGATCACTGTCTCTAGTTCTTTTCTGTGGGAAGAGCTAGAAATTACATATATGGTAGAACACTCTGGGAGTTTATATTGATACATCCAACTCATACAGAGAACTGTATAGTTTTTACTCAATTTCTTCTGTTACATCTGTATCTCCTTTCCTCCACACTGGCAATTCTGGTTCTCTAATTGAATTCAAGTATCTAATTAGTCACTTGTTTTATCTCAACTTATGTACGCTGATTCAGAATAACAATATCCATAATACCACATAGGCGACAGAAATTGGAGAAGATACAAATAAATGGAAAGATAGTTCATCCTCATGGATTGGAAGAATTAATATTGTTAATATCTCCATACTACCCAAAGGAATCTACAGGAGTCAGTACAATTCCTATCAAAATTCTAATGCATTTTTCATAGAAAAAGGGAACAACAATCCTCAAATTTGTATAGAAACAAAAAAGACCCTGAATAGCCTAAACAATCTTGAGAAAGAAGAACAAAGCTGTAGGCATCACACTCCTTACTTTCAAATTCTATTACAAAGCTGTAGTAATCAAAGCAGTATGGTATTGGCATAAAAACAGACACACAGATCAGTGCAACAGAATAGAGAGCCTGGAAATAAACCCACACATTTATGGTCAAGTAATTTACAACAAACAAGCCAAGAATATACAACAGGGGAAAGGATAGTCTCTGCAATCAATGCTGCTGGGAAAAGTGGACAGCTGCATGCAAAAGAATCAAACTGTACCACTATCTTACATCATACACAAAAATGAATTCAAAATGGATTAGAGTCTTGAATAGAAGACCTGAAACCATAAAACTCCTAGAAAAAAAATAGGTAGTAAGCTCCTTAACATCAGTCTTGGCAATGATTTTTTGGATCTAACACCAAAAGCAAAAGAAATGAAAGCAGGGACTTCCCTGGTGGCGCAGTGGATAAGACTCTGCATTCCCAGTGCAGGGGGTCCGGATTCGACCCCTGGTTAGGGAACTAGATCCCGCATGCATGCCGCATCTGAGAGTTCACATGCCACAACTAAGGAGCCCACCTGCTGCAACCAAATAAATGAATATTGTAAAAATAAATAAAAATTTTAAAACATTTAAAAAAAGAAATGAAAGCAAACATTAACAAGTGGGATCACATCAACCTAAAAAGCTTCTGCACAGCAAAGGAAACAGCAAAGGGGGAAAGGACGATAATAAGCATTTCTTTTAAAAAGAGGAAAATAAAACCCACTTCAAAGTATTATAAAAAATTAATAAACAGAAACCTCAAAGGGAGTTGGAAAACCAGAAGGGGGAGCTCTCAAGTCCTGTGAGGACAGCAGAGCCCAACAGGAAGAAGGAAAACTCTTCTCCTGGCAAGGACTCAGCCCATAACAAGCTATGGACTCTGTTTACTAGAGCCCTCCCAAATCCCACTCCCCCATCCCCGCAGCCCGCTGTAAAAGTGTTCTTCCCTTGCTGTCTGGGGACTTGCATGAGGCTTGCCAGGATGCAGACCCCAAATAAACCCATCTTTGCTGGAGAAGTAACTAGTAATCTATTTGTGTTAGGTCCATAGTATATATCTAGAGAGAAATCTTTTTCTTTACTTGCAGTCTTAAAATTAGGATTATGTCTGCAGATATAGTTAATACATGCTTAACTCATAGTCCAAAACACAGAGTATTATTTTGAGTTATGGCAGCAGCAATGTTCATTGTTGAAGAAAGTTCTAGTACATGTTAAAAACAGAGAAGTCAATGCAAATAAAGGTCTGTTTCAGAATTATCCGTTCAATGTACTCCACCCTTTTATACAATAAAAAAACTGTTGCTGTATTATAGACCTCGGATTAAAAAGAAAGTCAACCACATTCTTTGTTTATTTATAGTTTTATTTCCTTATTTCACTATTAAACTTAGGGGATAATATCACCACAAAGTTGCAGGCATCATTTTATAGTACAGACAATAGAATTATTTTTAGAAGAAGGAATAAAAATGGCATATGACATACCTAAAATGACTACTGAGGAAGTGCTGGACACTAGGAAATAAAAACAGTTAAAATTCAGTGCCTTTGATAAAGATGGGGACACTATTTTAGATGCAACTATGATACATGCCTTTTGCTTACAAAGCAAATATATAGCCATCTCTTTGGACAGTGATTTCTACACCCTCATAAATTAGAAGGATGTGAGTATCACCGAACATTTCACAGACATTTCCCAGAAAGCTTTCTGCCAAGAAAAATCAATGTGCTGATTCACCAACTTGAAGCCTATTTTAATTATTATTCCTCGAACCTGCACCAAACTTAGAGACAGTTTCCATGTGTTTGAAAAAGTGGGGGGGGGCATTCCTGAAAACGTTGCCTTGCCATAGCTCTAAGCACAAGCCCCAAAGAAATTTCTCTGGAGTGTTGTACGTAGGAGGCTGAAAATATCCACGTGTTACATGAGGAATGAACAGAGGATATGAAGAGAGGGCTTTGTTTAATGCTTGCAGAACAGTATGGATTCTCTCCTAACCTTCATGCCAAGCAAAACTACATGCAAGGATGTTTTAAGCCAAATTACAGAACTTCACCTGTACAAACAGAAGACTTATATGTATAGACTCTCCAGGCTCTCTCAGTATTTCCCTTACTAGGATCAAGTAGAGTTGACCAACCTGGTAAAACGTTTCCAAATTCTAGGGATAGAGTTGATTTTCTTTCCTTCCTGTCCTCTTAATTATATTTACTACTTCAAATCTATTAAAATATTTCTCCTTGTTGCTTAGTAATACTTTATTAGGAAACCATCATATCAATGAACCATTTTTCCCTTAATTTACTTTCCCAGCTCAATGCCCTCCGGCTACAGTCGAAGTGTGGGGCATTGACGTACACATAATTCTGATAAATATTTGCTATATTAATTATAAGGAGTTTATTAAACATTCAACAGCATTTATTGAATGTCTACTGTTTGACAGATAATGTGCCAGCCACAGGATGAGGAAGACCTGCTTTCTATCATTAAGGAAATCACAGAATCTAGGATAAAAATAGTTCGGGGTTTGGTATGTAAATTGCAGAATGAATAAGTATTTTGGACTTCAAGAAAGAACAAAAATAAAGCTTTATATTCTGAGGATAATCTTTTAAGCTTAAGATAAGATTATTTGGGTGAGGGAAGTGTTATTAATACTTCTTTGCAACTGAGAGTATAGCCTCCTTTTCCATTTCCCGTTCGTATAGAACGTCTTGTGTAACTCAGATGAGAGCCCACCTGGATCTGGGGGATTATTTGGGGAGTTCCCAGCCCAGGCCAAGAACTGTAGGGTCTGAACTCTGTGCTGAGTCTTCCCGGTTCTACCAGAGTGACCACAGTCCTAACATTGTGCTAAAGTGCTTGGGTGTCCGCTTCCACATGTCCGAGTGCACCGTCTATCTCTGTGTGTGAAGCTGTGAATGTAATGTGTGTCCAGTTAACAACAAGCCTAACCCTTGTCCATCTTGGAGCCTGGTGACAAAATATTATGCAGTTCCAAACTTATGTTGAACACAGTCACTTTGGGAACTTGTTTTTCTTTTTTCATCTTTATTATCTCAACACGAGCCTCCTTTCTCAGGCAGTGACACTAAAGCCAGAAAAAGAAAATGGAATATTCCTAGTTCTCAAGAGCCCTGGGCTTCTGTCCCTGGAGTCAACCTCTTAGGGCTGGAATATTTATTCTCACAGCATGAGTCCCAGTAGAGGCGGAATTCCTACAAAACAGAGGCATGAAAACACCAGGAGAGACAGCATAACCTAGGTCCATAAAGGCAAGCAGTAAAATTGACCTGCATCCTACTATGGGGTGGCGTTTGCACTGCTGTGCCAAGTTTGTCACGCATGACATATATGAGAAAAAATATGGTTTTAGAGGAGGTGGTACAAGTAGGGCTGTCAGGCTGAAGAAAGGACCAGCATTTTGGGTGCTGTATTCTCTACAGTTTCAGTCCATTTCGAGAAATACCACTGAGAAACCAAACACCCCCTACCCAGCAGCTCTACTTGTAAGGTTGTCAGGCCTTAGGTGATCATCCTGGAATAAAGCGGTATTTGAAATAAAATTCCAGGTTTACCAACAAACTGTGAGAGTTCCTTAGAGATCATTGTACTGAAATAGAAGTAAATAACTCTGAGGGATACATAAAATCAGAATTTTTCAAGTGTTCTTCAGTTAGAGCACTTACATTCATCATGGTAGTTATTTACCTACCGCCCTGACTCTATTTCACCTGTTTGCTATTAAAAGGCAAATTGAGATGCTTTCATGTTGTTAATGAGTAAGAGCGTATGGGGACAACCCATTGAGTTTAAGGGTAAATGGCACGCGTGGCAGAGGCCATGTAATTACCTGGTGACAGAACTGGGCCAAAAGCTCAGGGCTCCTTATGCTAAGTTAGAGCTTCTTTGTGATACCTTCACTTGTCCTCTGAAGCTCCTGGGATGTACTGTCCAGTTTTTCAGCCATACGTCCCCATCTGGGAATCGTCTCTACTCGGATAAGTATGGGACACCCAGAATGATCCGGAGGCTCTGCCTCTGTCTTGTGTTGTCTCCATCAGGCTTCTCCACTGTGCCTGTGCCTTGGCACCCTTTTCCTTCCTGAGATTGACCTGAGGCAGCTAACTCTGCATCAGAGCTGTGCCCTCCCCCTTCTCACAAGTGATGCAATGAACTTGCCCATCTGCACACAGAGGGGTGGACAGAGAAAGCTGCTATGCCTTCTAGATCATTAGCCCCTGCAGCTTCTTATGCTTTTTTTTTTTTTCCTGTGAGAGTCTAGAACTATTATATGTGAAAGAGTAAATAGAAATGGAACTTATCTGGAGACTCAAGGCTAGATTTGAAGTCAAGGATGATTCAGGGTAATATGGTGAACCAGCAGAAAGACTACAGGTAGGTGATGGATAAAAGAGAGCAGAGCCAAGGGGAATACAGGACCAGAAAGCTCACTTCTCTTATCCATCTGGTAGACCCTGGAGAACAGAGAATGGGACAACAGGGTCGGGGGTGCGCACGTACACACGTGTGTGTGTGTGTGTGTGTGTGT